>NC_089174.1:52283071-52495571 GCF_009819655.1 Sylvia atricapilla | reverse complement strand
CTAGGGCATCTGTGAATTTATATTACATTTGCTTTATTTTCTTGCAATTTTTCATTCATTTCTTCTGCACTCAGGCAAGGTCTCTGCACAATTTTGGCCTATAGGAGAGAGTGAGAGGAGGAGAAGAGGAGTGAGACATAGCACATTGGATTTGCATTTTGGCATATAGGATGTACAGCATAAAACTGTATTTCTTCTGTAAGATTAGAAATCTCAGCCAATTTCCTATAACCTAGGGAAACCATGTACTCAATGTTATTCTAAAAAAAGGTATTCTTTTCCTTAAGGCTGACTCTCACTCACATTTAGTTACTTAAAATTACCACTACAGTAAATGAATCTAACTTAAGTATGGATTTGATTTCCACAATTCAACTCCTGCAATGATGTTTCTCTGAAAGTTGAAGGTTCTTCTTTTGATTTTCAACATGGTAAATCACATCTCTTTTCACACATTAATGGACTTGTTCTCAACACTTTTGCAAAAAATAGAATTTTTATTATCTAAAATTGGAACAACAAAAAATGTTGTAAATGTAGGGAAAACAAATAATGTTACTTCAGAACAGACCACATTTGTTACACTTTTTTGTTTTCCTGACCTAGATAGCCAACCTTAAAGTCTTCAGACATACTACACCTCAGAAGGTGGGTGAAAGAGAAATGCAATGGGCAAGTGGAATCAGGATGGCTTCAGTTAGGAAGAGGTAGAGATAGTCTCCCATTCTGTGGTTGGGAGTTTCAGATCAAAAGGTGCAGGGAAGGAGTGTTTGTTTCACATTTCTAGAACAGAGAAGTGAGAGAGGTGAAGTCCGATAGACCTGGAGGTAAGACACCCACTGGGAAGCCACTGGATTCATGCTTATTTTGGGTGATGTCAAGAACTGATTCAGCTTCTTCCAGAGAGTTCCTCAATGGTTGCACTCTTTTCTCATTTTTCTCTTTTCTAACTTTTCTATTTGCAGAAAGTGACAGATACCATAAAAACTCTCACTGCAGTCAGGGGATCCCTTCTTTCAAGAAAATGTGTTATAGCATTATGGAAGACTATCAAGTTGCTTCAGGAAGATTTATATTTAATAAATCCATGATGACTGTTATTAATGAACTTGTACTGAAGAATTGTCATAAAGAAAATATTACCCTTTATCATTACACAGTGACCGACTGTACAATGATGCTAGGAAAGTCATGAGATTAAGGAAGAATGTTTCCTGAAGTTTCCATATATTTGAATTTTGAACTCTCAGTATAAAGGGTCAAAAGACCATAGAATAAAAAAGTTTTCTTGTTTCTCAACATGTGCTAAGAAGTTTTAATAAAATTCAGTAATATTTATAGAGTGCAAAAGCAAAAAAAATACCTCATCCCTGGTCAGCAATTAGTGTAAATGTTTTTAGATGCAGTTTATTTGTAATCCTTCATCAGGTACCTAGGAATTTTTTAGTCTTCCACTGAAAGTAATGAAAAATAGACAATTTCACTTAAAAAGAGAAGAACAAAATATATGCCTTTTTTTCCTTGCAAGTTGCTGCATTCAGGAACAAAAGTTTTAAGAATACATCAAATGTTGCAAGTGGCTTGATAACCTTTATGAGTGTTTGTAAAAACATAGATAAATGTAGACATTTATGGTTCTTACTGCTAAACACAAATCTGGAATGGAGATATGCATTACCAGCAGAGTTCAAACATCCAGCCATCTCATAAAAATAATCGTTATACATATTTATTATGTACCTGGTCACTAGAAACTTGAAAGACTGCAAGATCACAGCACTACTACACTTACAAGAGAGAACATATGCTTTGCAATTTAAAGATGTGCAATTGGTATCAAAAGGCAGATTTGAGCATTGAGCTTGGATTTTTTTTTCAAACAACAAGCAAACAATCTGCATTACCACTTCTTTCCATTTTTCCTGAGCTAGAGCTAGTTACAAAACTTCTCCTTAATAACTCAGTTGAGGAGCAATTTTTCCTTGTGTATTTACTTAGAATGTCAGTAAAAGGCACAGTGACTTCTTACTAAAAATACTTAGCTGTATAGTGTTACTTGGTCCTTACTATGTCAAACTAAGTGCATATCTCTGAAATGATGTTATTCTCTCGTTTGGTCATCCCAGGCAGCCAGACAACTACCTATATAAAAGGACTTAAATACCAAATGGCAGGAGCAAGTTCAATGAAAAATGAGAATGTCACATAATCCTTAATAATATCAAGAATAATTTTTAAGTTAAAAAATGCTATTAATAAAATAGTGAATATTGCTAAATTTAAGATGGATACCTCATAATATGCTGGACAACTACAGCTCCAAATCTTTTAGATTTTTAAACCTGACCAAGAAGAAAAAAAAGTAGTATTAGTAAGGATGAGGATTTTTCATGTCTCATTTAACTTGTAATTTGACAAGTAGTTCACTTAGGAGAAGCTTTAAACATATTGCTCCTCCAAGGCTTAAATAAAGAAATCTTTGAGTATATGGAAAATTGAGCCAATATAACTGAATAGTTGGGAACTCCTACTTACAATTTCTTAATATTGCTGCCTTTTGAAAAGTCTTTTACTTTCAGAAGTCTGTACTAAGAGAAATCAACATTTGATATAGTTGGTGCAAAAAATTAAGTCCTGATAATTTGCTATTTTTATAGAGACATCTGAGGAGAACTAATTGAAAACCAATTTCCTCTAACTTATGTTTGGAAACATGTGGTATGAAGAATACAAATACTTTATCAAGAAAATGAGGTCAAACAAAAAGTGCTCCATCTAAAAAAACAAGAAAAACTTAAAGAAGGAAGTCACAAGAGAACAGAGGAAGAACCAGGTACAAGAAGAGTGTCTTTGTGCCAGCAGTAAAGGACTTATGCTAGCAAGACAGAGAAAGAGAGAGACGTTTACTTGGCTAAAAAAGCAGAATACCTGATTTCTACGGATGGACAACCACGACTCCTAAAGAAATCTGAAGTGTGTAAGAGAATGGATTCTTTTATACTTTGTCTGTAACATGCTTTTTTATTATCCAAATTCAAAGTCAGAAGATTGTAAGGTATCTATTTCAGCTTTTATTGCACATCAATAGGTGACTTGTAAAGTGTGACTTTCAAAATTAAATTGTTGACCTAGATTAGCAAAAGATATTGCAGAAAACAGTAAGGATAAGGAATTAGATATCTGCATCACTTTTACCACCTCAGAAGAGGGTATTGAGAAGCAGGCTAGTGTCGATGGAGGCAATAGCTACATTCTGTGTGACTGTAGAATGATTGCAAAAAAAGTAATCAAAAACTGCAAAAGAGCTAATCTTGCTTAAAAAAAATTTGTTTACTCTCTCAAGTAACAGTTACTGTAAATACTAAGTTTTAAAACATGCTTACATCATGACTAAAGTGAGTTAAAAGGTCATCTGTGTTTATGATAGTATGGTTTCATTCATAGGGAGTAATTGTGTCACAAGACATACCTACTTAGATGCAGGATAAACTACCATTATGGTCTTTTGTTGGAAACAGCAAAAATTTTAAAATTCTGTGAGTAAATACCTCTAATGTGTCCTGAAATAATTACCAGGAGATTAGGATTTTGGGTTCTGAGATTTTTCTTACACAACACAAGCAACCAGTTCCTTTCTGAGATTGGGCCCTTTCATATTTCCTACTCTATTTGTCAAGAAAGAACTTTCAACTTTCAAAATCTCATGTTATTCTGATTTTATGGTTGGCTTTAGTTTGCCTTTAGGTTTTATATTTTTTGGTTGTTGGTTTGTTACAGGGTTTTTTTCCCCCAGATTATTTATACACAATTCTGTCCTGAGCCAAAAGAGGAATGAAAAGATAATGGGAAATTTCTGAATTATTACTGTAGTTATTTTCTTAGAAAGATTATATCAAATAGTAATTTGTCTTCCATATTGTAGAAATGATTTTTTTCCATCATGAAACATAACACATATCCTTAGTCTTCATAGGTTATGTCAACTTAATGGCAAAACAGAAAAATGTGTCTAGCTCTTAATTTCAAAATAGAGGTGCATTAGGCATCTTTCCATGTACTATTTTCTACAGCCAAAAAAACCCCACTCCAAAGTAGAAGCTACTGTAGAGTTTGATCTGTGCTCTCTTTTATTCTTCTTTTTCAGTTTCTTTATGCTTTTAGCAGGAAAAGTGCTCAAAATTGCTTTTGGAAAGATTGTCTCAATTATAGTTTCTCTTCACTTCTACGGCCATTTTACCAAAGCCTAGGGACCCGATGAAATTCTCATTAGAACCAGCTGGAAGGTTTCAGCTGACTTCACTAAGCACTAGAAGGGGCTTTCTATTTTCCAGATGAAAGTAAGCACCCTTTGCCAAGATGTGCAACAGCTATTGCTTTTGGCCACAATATATACTGCCTCAACCCCACGGGATCCTCCAAACCTTTAGTGTTCCTACAAGTATACCTTGATGGCCAAAGTGCGTAGCTAATTCAAAACTTCAAATAACTGTTTTCAAAATAGAATTAAAACATTTTCTTTGAAAGAAATGTTTCCCAGTGAAAACAGTCTGTTTCCTTCCTACATTGTGTCCCCCTAGCTCACCTTTCTCAAAGAAAAAAGTACGGTTTTCCTAAATATACTCATTAGGCAGACAGACAGTACAAGATGTTTCTTTATAAAAAATGAAATGAAAAAGAAAATACTGGAAAAAAAAGAAAAAGGCAAAACGTTTTCAGAGCTCATTAAGCACTAACAAGTGTTTTCACTCTTCCTAGATGGCAGGCCTATTGCTGCAGGAGTCCACTCATTAAAACTGGTTTACTCTTGCTATGTTTATGCTTCCAGATCAGAAAGTCTGGCATTGTATACTGTGCGCTTGAGAGGTATTCCATGTGAAAATAACCATCACAGCAAGACCTTGGCAAACAGAATCAAATTACTCACAAATCTGGCTGTATTCTGTGGTTCCTTGAATGGTAAGATATGGGACGAACTGCTGTATAATGCAGTCTATTGTTAGCTTCTGTATTCTTCACCAAAAAGAAGATAAATATTACACATTTTCCAAGATGGTGCTGGTAGTGCAGAGGTTGAAGGCCATCTCCCATTTCAAATATGAGGATTGCAGCTGTAGGTCATAAGCAGTGAAAGGTTATGATGGCTGTAAAGCAAAAATCATTTAATATATACAAAAGAAATTACTGAAATGTTTAAATAAACACCCGGCCTTTAGAAAAGGCTAGGATTTTGTGTATCAGCTCTTGATAAGACATAGACAAAATTGTGTAATATTAGTTAATAATGCCCTAGCTTTTTTTTTTCTTAATTTTGATGCTGACTAGTATTGTATCCCACATTGTCCACTTGATTATAATACATACTTAAGTTAAAGCTGCGAGGCTAAGGGATTTAACAGTACTAATGTCTCATTATTTTTCCTTTAAATAGCTATGAGTCATGTAATTTGCTGGAATAACTCCAGTGAGCTAGCAGATTTATGCCAGCAAAGCACTTGGCCTAATTTGTCTGTTACTCCTGCCTTAGCTGACAACAAAGTAATCTGAGGTTTGATTACATCTGGAAGCAGATGTGAGAATTCATTTGGGTTAAGATTTGTAAATATTCAGAAGACAAAAGGTGTGGAATGATGTCACAGCTAAAGTAAAAGAGGTTGTTTACCTAATAAGATGAATCTCCAGTGCTTTCTGACTCCTACAAACAGGAAAAGTTTCAATTTCAAATGACACCGCTCTCCAGTAGATGAGAACACTGTGGAAAATATACATAAGATTAATTTTTTTCAAAGTTTATTTTAACCCATATCAAAATCAAATTTAATTGATCACTGTGACTTTGTGTTAATTTCTTTTACAGAGTCTGCTTTTTGTGGCATTATTATGTCTCTCTCTGATTTCCAATGGATGCCCTGATATAGATCATGATTACCCTTTTTGGAGAGACTCCGACAAAGATTAGATCATAAAAAGCTTGAAATCCCTTTTTAAAAATACTCTTGTGCCTCTGAGCAACTGACTAGTGTTTTGCACTACTGTTTCTTTTGATTTGTGGAAGGAAACGGAGGATGACTCAAGTAGTACAGATGGATCAGTGTTGTGTGTTTCTAGCTGTCAAAAATTTCTTTGGTCAGTGTCTGGGTTTTCCAAGTGGTTGGAAATTAGCATTTGTTTTATTTTTTTTCTTAGATAAATTTGCAATATTCTGCACAGTCACATTCATATTGTCTTAGTAAGCTAGTATTTTTTAATTCCACTGTATATTATGAGCAAGAAAAAAATTATTAAATAAATTTTTGGTAAGGGAATAATTTTTTGTGAGTTTAGTAAGCTGAAGAGAGTCACAAATATATCAAACAAGTAAGCCAGAGCTGTTGTGTTCAAAGGTATCACATGGTGATTTGCGGGGGGGCTCACCCATCTTGTAGGAATCAGAAATCTGCCAGAAGTCGTTATCCCTAACAAAAGTGGTTTTTGTATGAACCAAACACATTTATGTTTCTCTTATAAAGTACCTCATCAGACATCCTGTCCATTTTAAAAAATACTTTTATTTCAAGCTGAAGAAAAATAATTCTGATTAGAGATTTACAGGTTTAGATCAGTTGATTTTTTTCCCCCCTAAGCATGGTGAATAACAGGAACAACCTGTTACATGTCTTAATTGTCTTGTGGGTTAATTGAGAGTGAATATTGGAGAAAACCTGCTACTTGAACTGCTTTAGAGTTAGAAACTCCAGCTTTCAAATATCATGGCTTTTAAGTTTGAGTCTCAAAAATGACTGAGAAAGAAATCTGCTCTCTCTGATTAGATCAAGAAAACTACCCTTGTACATTTAATCATACATTCCCAATGAAATTTCTCTATTACCAGAAACTGAATACAGTCTGTAAAATGGCTGATAGTGTTTTCTCTACTATAGAACACTAGATTATAGTAGATGTAAAATTCCATTATGTCTCTGTCTGCTTATTATAACTAGGGAAGATATTAATATTTAAACTTATTTTCTACATGAACATTTTTCATTCATTTATTCATTTAGAAGCTCAGAAAAAGGGTGTATAAAGAGTAGAAGGAAAAAATCAAAAGAAAATCAAGGCACTTAACGCACTTGTTTTAAAACATGATGGTAAATGCACATCACATTTTTCACTGAAGATTTTTATGGTAATAAGTTGGTATTTCTACAGCAACATCAGATTTGTATTTCCCCTTGGTCATCTAACAAGAAATCGAAGGCTGCTTTTAGATTAAGGAATGATACTAAAGAAGAGAAACCGCAGTCCAAAACATCAGGGGCCTGTTGTTTTGAAGATCAGGACAGATCTCTACATTGGCAAAGATGAATCCTTTCTGCAGAAAAAAGATCATGTCTGTTCTGAAACAAGTGAGAGGTAAGTAGATCCCAATGTACGAAAAAAAAAGGCTAAAAAGAGAAGAACAAGTCTGAGAGGTTAAAGGAGGGAAGGAACTATTTGACAAGCTAATGAAATTCCCACCTTGGAATGTCTAAAAAAATTCTTCATTGTTAAGAATGAATGCTATTTCTTCACCATTTGTTTGTATTTCCTTCTGTAATTTCCTTTCCAAGTTTGTAATCAAGTTTTTAAAACTTTCCTTCATTAGAATAAAACTTGCTTTCACTTCATGAACTGTGGTCATGAAGGTGACTGAAAACTATGATATCTCTTTTTAGGCCTGCAATCCAACAGAATTTGGGGGGTTTTAGTGATTTTAGTAAGTTTTCCAAGAGTAAATTTGGCTGATAGTAGTGTCTGTGTGAGGGCAAAGGGATCTCACTCATGGAAACAATATCTCCAAAAAAGTAGGGTCCAGTTGCAGATCTCATCTCAACACAGACTCATATTTCTTCACATTTCTTCCAAAAGAGTAATATCCAAAGAGATTTTAATTTAATATTTCCTGCTCTAGAAATGTGTGGTATCTGAAATAAATATGTAGCACACATATTTGATAAATACGAATTCTGAAAGAGTGAGGACTAGATTTTCATCACTTAAATGCAAGTATGTACCTGAGATGACTAAATTCTAAGAATATTGTCCGTCGACAAATTATCTACTAAGATGAGTGTTATGAAACTGACACTTCACTTTGTCAAAGACCAGATTGATGGCATCATCAGCATTTTTTTACACAATTACTTGCTCAAAGGTAGCTTCTTGTAGAAAGAAAGATCATCAAAGACCAATGAATTATCTAGTGATCTTGGGGCCCACTGTTATTACAGTTATGTGCCAAGATAAAGGATAACAGAGAAAGCAGTCCCCCCTCATAAGTAACACTGACTGTTGAACTGAATGTTCATAAACTTCAGCTGGAATTAGGTATAGTGCAGATATCACCCTATTTCACAAAGATTTGTTAGCATGAACATTTTAGGATTAATTTTGAAGTGTGAAGAAGTAAGTTCTGAGATAAACCCATTAATATCTGATACTCGTGTGCCAATGAAAATTAGGCTCAGTCATCTAAATGGTCATCCAAACTGAAAACGAGCTACTGTTATACATGAATTATGTGAATTCTGGCAGCTTAAATTACCACTTCCTCCAAATTCGTATATTCTGCTCTTGTGAGTGTTTATTTTGTACTTTGAAGCATGGCATATCTGTATTTAGTCTGCATGCATTTCAGATTGAAAAGTACAAGGTTGCTTTTGGACTGAAGCCTGAGATTTTGATAAATAATGAAATCTGAATTCTACAATAAAAATAGCAACTTTTTGCAGAAGGGTGATTTACATTTTAAATATCTTTTTAATATAAGGCCCTTATATCTTCATGAATGGACGCAATAGTCTTCTACAACAAAAGTTGAACATTTTCATTGATTCAAACTTGGCAACTGTTATGCAACATAATGTAATTAATTATTTCTTAACAGCAGTTTACTGTTAGAGACTGAAACAGAATTATTCCACTGACTTCACTGAGGAGAACAGCCCATTTATACGACCCAGTTCTACTAAAAAAAGTAGATTCCTGTAGAAATTTCTTGCACGACCAAACTGTTTACAGTCAGCTTTATAAGTTTACAGATATATTTCCTGAAGTTTGTTTTCACCGCAATGTAAATAATAGATATCAATTGTACTAATAATAGTCCTCTTAAGATATAGCTGCAAAACAGTGTGAATAGAGTCCGTTACTGTTTTGGTATGATTCTCAGCTTCAGATCTAATGAGGGAGAATAGATACCATATAAAACCTCACTAGTATAATACAGCTTTACTGAGAATTAAGAGAATTTACTGTATGACCTAACTGCATATACATCTACAGTGCAAGTAGTATACAGTACTTTTCATACAGGCATGAAATGCCAGTCTGAGGTTGAGTGACTGAGTCATGTGTCATGGGTTAACACAGTTTGGTTTTTAGTTAAAGAGGGATACTGCCCTGTAAGAACCTGTTAATTTCTTGTGGAAGGGACAGGCACCTATCAGAGGCCAATTTTTAGATACTGACACATTGTTTAAACCACTGAGGAAGCTGAATGCAACTTTGGGAATACCTATAAAAAGTCCTGATTTTGTCCAAGCCAGCCCTTTCCCTTCTGGCTTGCCAGCAGGTATCACTGGCCCCCCAGGGCTGCTCCAAGGAGCAGCCCAGGCTGGCCAGGCCCCTGCCACTTACCCCTACTGGGGAAGAGCTGGCCCTGGCCTGGCCATGCCAACGGGTCCCCCTCAGCACCCAGCAGGGGAAGGGGAGGCTGCAGCTTAACATCTGGATAATTTTAAAGACTACTCTCCACCACCTCGCTCCCAGCCAGGTCACAGGAGATGTCCCCCAGGCCCCAGGGAGCACTTTGAAGATGGGCCCACCCCATAAGAACAAGAAGTGGAGGGGAGAGAGGGTAGAGGTGGGGTGAAGGCATCCACCTGCCTGGCTGCTGAGATCTTGGCTGCAGCTCTTGAGCCTCCTGAGCCATCAGCAGGGCTTTGAGTTTCCACAGCCGCACCACCAGAGCAGCTGCCACAGGCCCTGAGCAAGATACTGACCCTTCCTTACACAAATGGGGCTTCCAATGCCCTAACCCTTCTCTGAGTGAGAGGAAAGGGACAGAGTGAACATAGAGAAAACACAGCACGAGACAGAAGTCAGTGAAGAGAGAGTGAAAACACTAATTGGGAGAAGGGATTAGAAGAGTTGTCTTTCTAGGCTGGACTTCTCTTATGAGCTATGGTAATGAACTATAATATATTGGTATTCCCTTTAAACCATCAGAAAAAAAATGCATTTTTGTTTGGGGAGATGATTATTCACATTTGTGGGTTTGAGCAAAGGTATCTGTGATGGACTGAGTGAATATTGAATTAGTAGTTTTGACCCTGTGATGCCATGAGATGTTTGAACAGAAAGAGATGAGATAAGAAGACCTCTGCACCAGTGAAGAAGCGAGAAGACATCTCTGCTCCCTGAGATGAATAATCCTTTACCTTTGGAGTTGTTTATCTTTAAAAATTTACACCCCACTATGCATGACCCATATGCAGCTTGGGAAATTACTAATGGGAGGGGCTTCACAGTCTGCAGAGAGGTTTTTCTGGGCGGGTGCAGATTTGTGACATGGGAGCCACCAAAGGACTGTTTCTTGTGGCAATGTTGCCATAGAGGTTCTAAGAGAGTAAGAGAGACTTCTCTCTCAAAAATTTTTGTTTTGTTTGGTTTTGTTTTCTTTTGTTTAATGGTGAAACATTAGGCAAAGCCTTTTTTTTTTTTTTTTAATGGTGAAACTGACTGAAAATCATAGGTTTTGTCTCTTTATGCTGTTGGTGGGAAAGTGCACATTTGGCGGGGGGGAGGAGGAGGAGTGTTTTGGAAGTTTCATTTTGATTCTGATTTTCTTCTTTTAGTGTGTGCCAACAAATCTATCTTTGTACTCTTAAAGATTTGAGCCTACTTGGCAATCTCTCCTGATCCCATTTCACAGAAGAAAAGACACTCAAACCACTGAACTAAATTTGGTTAACAGAATTCGGTGAATACGAAACCTATTACATGAATTGTGTTTCCACCCAGTTTCCAAACAAAATCATCACAGTCACGCCATATGTGTTTATGATATCTGGAGTTGATGCTCTCCTAGGAAATGCACATTTGTGTCTCCACAGAGTAAAACTTAATTGTTATAAGCTGGGTAAAACATGTTGCTACTCTCACTGTGCTATTGGAAATCAGAAAAAAAAGGCCTTTCATGTATTAAAGGCCACCTTCAGCCACATAAATTAGCAGATTAAAGGGCCCTAAATCCTCTGCAAACTTTTTGGCATAGAAGTGTTTTGTTAGTATTAAATTAATATGGGCTGTGAGTTACCTAATAGGCAATGGTTCAGTTACCAAAATTTGGAGAATTGGTATTAATTTTTGTTTCACATAGGGTGGAACCAAAACTTGTTAATTCTTTAAGGAATTTCTGGATAATTATTTTTCTTTTAGCAATTACTTTGGATCACCAAGCAGTGGAAATGTGATCCATGTTCACGGATTTACTGATCTACAGATCCAAAGAATATTCTGAGTGGGAAGGGATTAGTCAGGTTTGACCAGAGAAAGGAAAACAGAACAGTGGAAGCCATATGACTAGTTTGCCTTTACTGTATTGCTAAACTACCAGCTCAGGTGGTTTAGTAACACAGTAAGACAAAATGCAACAAAGTAACATGTTCCAGAAAAATAACTATTCAGAACAGAGATTTTCTACCAATATTTCTGCAAAAGATTCTAATCTGTAAAGAGCATTCCAGATGTATAAAATTTATAATGTTTATAAAGAATTGTTAATACTATAAAATAATTAGCATAGATGCTTGGTCATCATAGGCAATTCATAAGGAAGGTACATTGAAGAAGTTTGAAGAACTCTGAAGAACATGGGTTCCTTTCTGTCATTCTCTTGCCCCATTGGAATGTATCTTTCCATCTAGATAAGGGCACGTGGACAAACCAGGCTTTCCTTCCTAAAAAGGTCACACATAGTTTAAAGGCATAGGTTTGATAAGGAAAAAAAGGGGTTACAAATAAGAGTATATTATATACTCTTGAAGCTCAAGACAACCTGTACCAATCAGGCAGTGAGATCTCCCGGAGGAGATTCCCCTGCAGTGCTTCCTCAGTTCTAGAAATATACATTAGCTCTGAATTAGGTTAACTGAGTTAGTCCTTGTTGACAGATTTATTCCATCTGGGTAGCCAGCTAAAGCACAGTGGAGTTTATGAAAACTGTGGACCAGATAAACTGCCAACTAATTGATTGAAATATTCATCAAGAAATATGATTCAGAAGTGATAGGCTCAAGGAGGATCCTTATAGCATTTGTTTTGGCCTTTCCATTCATTTAGAACTCCCTGGAGCTGGCATTTCTGCTGATGAATGACATCTATGTTAGAAGCAAAATAAGAAGGCTGTATTACTGGCCAGTGGCTCTCAGTTCATCTGCATGGGAATTAGGAGAATATGCCTCCTTATTGGTATGAAGGAAATCTATGCAGGAAAGAAATCTGATTATAAGTCTGCAGTTGAATTTATGTATACTGCAGATATTTTTTTTTCCTTTCATTTGTCTAATATATTATTTTTTCCCAAAAGGGCTTATGTAATTATAACAGTGGATAAAACAGAGGTGTAATAAGTGGGTAGTTGCATTCACATTGAAGTAGTTAGAAAAGCAGAATATATTTACTCCTAATAAGCAGTCACATAGGGGATTAATGACTGAGGAAAAGATTTAGAAGTTAGTATTTTAATTTAACTAAACAAAGTAAGATAGAAAAAAATAAGAAGGATTCTCACAGATTCTGCTTTTCCTGCCTTCGGGTAGCTGACTAAACAGAGTGGATACATGGTAAGACTTTTAGAATATTTGAATTAGGAGAGTGGATCCCTGTCTCTATGCAGGGGTCACACACTCAGAACTAATTGTACTATCACAGCTTAATTCCTGTGTTCAACACATTACCTTTTGATAAAAAATAAACTGATTAAAGGAAGAATTTCTTGAAATTTCTGCCAAGTTTTCCCCTGTAAATTGCTTCCCTTCCCACTTTCTGTTCTTCAGCTGTGAGACTTTACATAGTCTAAGGAATATTGCTTTAAAGAAAGATACCCAGTGCTAACTCCTGCTGAGCAACAGCTCTCTCTAGCTCTGTTTTGAGCACATTGAAGAATGGACACAACTTTTGGACAGATTGTAGAAAAAAGTTGGTTATCAACTGTTTTTTTTGAGGAAAGCAACTCCAGACCTCCTTATGAAAAGGCTCTCTGGACTCTGGATTTGAGCAGTACCATTTTTCTGGAATATGTAGTAATGGCACATGAATAACTTTGGATAAACACAAAAAGTCCTCCAGGAGAACTTAGGACAAAGCTAGAAAATTAGAGTCATATAACCTCTTCCCACACATCAGCATCTTGAAGGACAAGATGTTTCTTCTTCAGTGATGTGTACATTAGGCTCAGGCTTGGTGAAAGAAAATTCACATTTAACAGAAAACAAATTACCTCGCCATATGAATAGGAGCCAGTTCTGTCATAACATAAATAGAATCAGCTTTCCATCTTTACTTCTTTCAAAGTTCTCTTTGATGATAGCTTGTAATAAGGACCAGCTTCTTCCTCAAAATTTGCTTTGTCCCATTTATGAGGAATTTCACACATCAAGAACTAGGGGAGGCCAAGTTAAGATGTGCAGCATGTCTGTAACACTGAAGAGAGTGTTGAAAACTGAAGCTCAAAAAGTTCAACAAGGAAAGTTTTTGCAACATGTATTTCGACCAGTTCTTTTCATTAAACACCTCTTAGGGCCATTGAAGCAAAATGTTTCCTTTTGAAGCATTTTAAATTTTAATTTTTTAAAAATAACAGAAGGATAAACTGTCTTTGGGTTCAACTTCTATGTCAACTAAAACCAATGATTATCACTATTGGACTTGAATGAAATGGATGTGCCTCTTAACTTGCTCAAAAAAAAAATAATTGAGCAAGCAGCCACCAACACTTAAGCTTGTAGTGCTGTTAGCCATGCACAAACATCCAGTATTTCTCTCTTACTCTTTGTGAACTAAAGGAAAGTTTATTCATAGAGATATTTATGCATGAATCATGTAGCTTTCACCTTAGAATCTCTATGGCTTTAAATGTTTCGTTTTGATTTGTGCACAGCAGGAGTCATAAAATAAAGATTCTGGGATGACACTTTGACACTGAAAATTTACTGGAGTTCTGCTCTTGACCTTAATATGTGTGTAATCAAGGGAAATTCTAAAATCATAGATGTGTCTTCTTCTAGTTCTATTTGTGTTGGTAGAGGTGCTCTACTTCTGGTTGCTCATTACTTTTCAGTAACTTCCAGTTGAAAATATCATGTGAGTCTGCTTTAGAAAATTGATCAGAATTAGCTCAAATCTCTTTCATTAGTGGGTTAATTTTTTAAATCTAGTTTTACCTTTAAAAGGATTCAGATGAGGTAACATAGGTTTTTCCAT
Source organism: Sylvia atricapilla (assembly GCF_009819655.1). Classification (NCBI taxonomy): domain Eukaryota; kingdom Metazoa; phylum Chordata; class Aves; order Passeriformes; family Sylviidae; genus Sylvia; species Sylvia atricapilla. The sequence goes on along the minus strand of NC_089174.1, from coordinate 52,481,066 downwards.
TGATGGAAGGAGCAGGAATTGAAAGCATAAAGGATGGACACAAAACAGAATGATTATTTAAAAGGTGGATAACTAGCTTTGTCTGAAGAAGACAAAGATTCGAGAGGGAAGTTGTTGAGTAAACAGGGAGAAGCTCTTACCTGGAATACGTCTGGATCAATCCATTATTTATCTTCAATTCCAAGAAAGCCCAGACTGCCTCCACAGCATCCTCCTCAGAGGTATTCCTAGCTGAACCTTTACAGTTCCACCCAACATAACACTCCATCTGTGCCTGAAAAGGTATTATAAATTACAAAAGAACTTGTAAAAGGTACAGCTGAAATGACCACTTATATATAAAACCAAAAAAACCCATAAGGTGCAACAATCAGCCTTACACTGACAATTTATAATGTGAAATTCTGGAAATCTTAAAATCCAGCTCACAAAATGAACACCCACCCTACCAGAACAAACCAGACATTAGTTAAAAGTATTTAAGCACCTGAAGTCTATTTACTCTGCCTCACATACATTTACTTATCTCCCTAAAAACAGTTAGTCTTCTACATTTCTAGAGGATATATTATTTGCAAGTGTGTATATGTGCACACACATGCATGAGAAAGAGAAATAAGGAGACATACACATATCTTTCCAGCACAGCAAAGCAATCATAACATGTTAAAAAATTTTACCAATGTACAGGGCAGTATGAATAGGCATAGAATTAGTTTCTTGCATTACAAATTGATACTTGAAATTTTAAGGATTATACTACAGTCAAAAGTAGTTTAAGAGTTCAAAAGTTTCCAGTGAGATTGTGAGAATAATAATACTCACATATTCAAATTTTTCTTCAGTTAGTTTCAAAACATCACTTTATAAACATATGCCATTTTTTCCCCTATCACATAAATCCATGGGTTCTAAATTGGCCTCAAATTAATGTCTCATTACCCATGAGCTATGCTGTCAAGCAGATTGGGTGATACAGCTAATGGTTCTTTAGCAGATAGTTCTTCCATAATCCTAGTGACTCTAAGTTTCATGGTTGCATTTTTTTTCCAAAATCAAACAGGCCTTAAAGAAGAGGAGTAAAATACACCCATGCTTGCACATACACATATCCTTTATACTTTGGTTTATCAGAGTGGATAGGCCCAAGTTCAAGAGCCATTCTTGAAGCAGAACCTCTTTTAATCACATTCCATACAGCTGAAGAGCCAATCCAACCATGTAAGTGAATGCTACCAGAGGCTTTTAATCCAGATAAAACTTCTTCAGCAAAAAAGAAAAAAAAAGAACTTGCTGAAATAAAGGGAAGAGTATACCTCTGAAGTACAAGCTACTCTCATCAGAAGTCAGATTTTTTTCTTTTATTCAGCTCCATATCCACTACTAAAAATAGTCCCTTACTTCTGACATTGTCAAGGAGGCTTAGAGATGTAAGAATCAGTACTACTGCAGACTAAGTACCTACATCCGTCTGACTTGGTGAAAGATCCTGAACTACTTTATTCATGTGTCTGGAGATTGAGACCACTGAAGTGAGAACCAGGAGATAAAAGTTCAGGTTTACCCAGCTATCAGAAAATTACCTCCCAGAGAAATCAAAGACTTATAAATTATGGTTTCTTTCCCCATGTAATTTCAATAGCCAATAGCTCGATACCAAAATACCTGGACGGCTTTCTGTCTTGTTAGTGTACAAATAGAGACAAAAAGTTATTTCTTACGTTACAACATAATCCTTTTTTATTTACACACATACACACATATAATCCATACTAAGAAGCAGAAATGAATGAATCTGTTAGATATGCTGTTCCTCTGTCCCTTTCTCTCTCCTTCCCAAAGGGGTGTTTTAAGACTTGTGTCACAGCTTCCATAAACTGATGCTTAGGACATGTTAAGCTGATTTAAAAAGCGTAGGGCCAAAAGTCATGTTTTTCTGAAAAAGATACTAGTTGTTACTTTCTGAATAAAGATTTTTGTAAATTTTGCAGGTAAACCACAAGAATCTTCAAAAAGAATAGTATGGAGGACTTGAAAATTTTTCAGAAAGTACATGTTTTTTGATAGAAATGCACAGATTATTCCCACAAGCCTCTGAAGCAGTCTCTTTTTGCACTCTGAAATTAAAATACATCTTGACGTTAGGATTAATCTTACACCTTTTATAATTTTCTCCATAATATAGTTCTATCTTTAGATATAAAGTCAGCAAGAATAATTTTTCTATGCTATGGGTCAATTATACCTAGAGAAAAAGGTCTATATTGTTATATTCACAAGTTTACAAGAGTAACCATGAAGTGATCTTCAAACTAGATGGAGGTTGAATTTACACTGATGAGAGAGGAGTGATAGTAAGAAGAAAAAAAAAATGCTGTTCAGATTGTAACTTTCTTGTAAAAATGCAAAAACAGAATAATAGTACCTTAGGAAAATTGATATATAGTTGAAATTTTAGCATCTACAGATAAATTACAGGAAATATATTTATTGAGAAAGCTAGAAAAGTTTGGCTGAAAAAAATGAAAGAAAGCACATCGATAGCTCAAGTAGATCAAGATTTTTATGGGCAACAGAGGAAACACTAGACTATCATCACAGGTAATATGTGAAAAGAGGATGTGAGTGAGGAAATAATTTAGGGTCAGAAGTAAAGAGAAAAATAAAAAGCAAGAAATAGTTCTATATATACACTACACAGGCAGCTAATTATCAGAAGTCTGAAAGATGTGAGGGATGTCATCAGACACCACATTAGTAAAAATTTGGGTTGCAAATTTTTGAGAAGTAAAGAGGAACTACTCTTTTCCCTGAGTTGTTCAGTTCCAGAAGTCTAGTCTCTCACACTTTCTCTGTGTTTGCACCTTCAGAATTTTTCTCTGTTGCCTTTTGCCTCTCTGTTGCCTCTCTGTTGCCTAAGTCTCCTTTCTGTGCCATGCTGCAGAAGCCATAGGACAACCGTAAATCAGGAAGTAGGAGTTTAATTAAATGCAGAAGGTGAAGAGAGCCAATATAGAGATTTGAAGAGCAGCCATCATATAAATGTGTGGTAACACTTGTCTGTTTTAAAAGTCAGCCTCCTGCTGTTCACATTTGTATCTAATTTGCAAACAGTAGGCGGAAATTTGGAACTTGTAGACTTACAGTTCCTCCTGATGTGCTGCATGTTTTAGCTGAGGAAACACTTATCCAGACTGACAGCCTTCCTTAGCTGAAGGTCAGAAGAAGAGTGCTGAAGGAGATGCCAATGAAAAACACAGATACTGCGGGGGTGCCTGCTGGGGGCGCCTGCCTCTGCAGGGGTGCCTGCGTCGCCTGTCCGGCCAGCCCTGGCACCACAGCAACACAGTGGTTCTTGGCTTGTCGGGAGTGCAGCGTGCCTACGGCGAAGGAAATGAAAGGAGGGAATCTCGAGGGGTAAATCCAACCGAGTTTACTGGAGGCTCTGGATGTGGAGTCCCCATCTCGGGACACCAGCCTCAGAGAGACCCCGAGCTCCTCTGTGCTGTTACTTTTAACAGGGGGTGTGACACAGGGGAGGGTTCAGTCAGGGACCAATGGGGTACAGTGAGGGTGTGGCTCTTAACATAATAGACAGGTGCAACAACCATACAAAACACAATAGGAGGGGAAAGTCTGGATCCTGCCTAATCACTCGACGCCTTTCCTGGAACTTTCTGGATGCAGGGAGAGGCCCCAGAGTGACAGACAGGACCAGAAGGTTGTATAACCAATGACTGACATAAAACTGAACATGGGGCAAACCATACGGGGGAAAAACATAGGGGGTTACAGAACAAACCATTATGTAAAATCTTATCGAACAAATCATACAGAAACCTGAGCAAAATATACCACCACAAGATACCTTAGTCTATAGAGTAATTCCAAGTCTTCAGCTCAACCTAGTATTTCAGCAGGTATTTTAAATATGACTAGACCAATTGTAGCACTTACAAATCTCAAAAGTATGACATTTAGCATGTAATCAAGTAATATTTTGTACATTTCCATAAATGTTAATAAAAATAATTTTATTATATAAAAGTGATTTTAGTGTATTGTGGATAATATTTTCACATGGATTTTATTTGAACTGCTTATCTCTTTTTCAACTTTATTCTATTTTTCAGCATAATACAAAAAAAAAGCTTCTGTCTTCAGTTTTTCCTTGCAGTTACGTAAGCTCTCCTCCTCCACTAAATACAGTGCAGCATTTTGAAACCATTACTTTGTTGTTCTCCTGTACAGCGATTCACTCTTAGCAAACTTCTAGTGCTGGCAAAAGGATAAACATCACCTGCATAAAGGTGCCTCTCCTCCTGTCCTGGTTTGAAATAAATTAGGGAAGAACCTCTAAAAGGAGTCCCCTAAACCAAAACCTCCACCACCTCTTCCCCCCCCACCCCATCCCCCAGCCCTGGGTTCAGGAAGGAAAAAAACCTTGGAGGAAAAGTGGAAAAAACCAGTTTATTGACAATGAAAAAGAACACCGAAAGTGGGAAAGGTTACTGTAAACGAGGAGGGTGTGACGCTTCTCTTGCAGACCCAGGACTTCTCCCACTTCTCAGGTCAGTCAGGTCCGAAGCCGGTTCCTTGGGGAGGGAGGGGGGTGGGAAAGGAAGGAAAAAAAACCAAACAGAAGCAGTGGGAGCCAGCGGCAGCGGCAGGCAGCAAACAGAGAGAGAGAGAGAGAGAAAGAAAGAAAAAAAAAGAGAAAGAGAAACAGCAGGAAAAAAAAACAGCAGGCCAAGCAAAAGCAAGCCAAGCAGCAGAGAGCCAAAGCCAGAGCAAGCCAGCAGAAAAAACAAACAAACAAACAAACAAACAAAAACAACAAACCAGCAGGCCCCACCAGAGAGGGAGGGGCAGCTGCCAGACACAACAATGTCTCCAGGATATGGGATATATGGGATAGGAGGCAGGTCAACCCAGAACATTCCACCCCTTATTCCATATCGTGGGTACACAATTAAAAGTTTCATCTCACTTACTCAGACCTTTAACACACATTTCCGTCCGTCTTACTTGCTCAGACCTTCGACACTTATACATTTCCTTCTGTTTCATGTCTAACTGATCTAACACGCAGACAATGGTAGTAACTTTCAGCACATATCAATCTTACCCCATATTCAGATCTCCCTGAGGTACACATCATATTGTTCCATCTTTCTGCATTATCCACCATGTACAAGCCGGTCCTTGAGCAGAGACAACTCCACAGATGGGTTTGCCTGTACTCGAGTCAGGGTTGATCCATACTGTCTTTCCCAACAAACCTCTAACATGGGCCACTGGGACTTTATCTCCGTCTATTATATTAAGGTGCTGGGACTGAGCAGGACCCTCTCGGTTGGTGGAACCTTGAGTGTTAACTAACCAGGTGGCTTTTGCTAAATGCTGCTCCCAATTTTTTAAGGACCCTCCACCCAATGTTTTCAGGGTGGTTTTTAAAAGCCAAATTAACCTCTCCACTTTACCCGCAGCTGGTGCATGGTAGGGGATATGATATACCCATTCAATACCATGTTCCCTAGCCCAGGTTTTAATAAGATTATTTTTGAAATGAGTCCCATTGTCTGACTCAATTCTCTTGGGAGTGCCATGCCTCCAAAGGACCTGCTTTTCAAGGCCCAGGATGGTGTTGCGGGCTGTAGCATGAGACACAGGATAGGTTTCCAACCATCCCGTGGTGGCTTCTACCATGGTCAGCACATGACGCTTGCCTTGGCGGGTTTGAGGCAGTGTGATGTAATCAATCTGCCAGGCCTCCCCATACTTGTACTTAGACCACCGCCCTCCATACCAGAGAGGCTTCATCCGCTTGGCTTGCTTAATGGCAGCGCATGTCTCACAGTCACTGATAACTTGAGAGATGCTGTCCATGGTTAAATCCACCCCTCAGTCTTGTGCCCACTTATAGGTGGCGTCTCTGCCTTGGCGACCTGAGGCATCATGGGCCCATCATGCTAGAAATAACTCTCCCTTGTGCTCCCAGTCAAGATCTATCTTCAACTCCCCTATCTTTGCAGCTTGATCTACCCGCTGATTATTTTGCTACTCCTCATTAGCTCTACTCTTGGGGATATGGGCATCTACATGGCGAATCTTCACAGGTAGGGTTTCTAACCGGGCAGCGATATCTTTCCACTCTTCAGCAGCCCAAATTGGTTTTCCTCTACGCTGCCAGTTCGCCTCTTTCCATTTCTTCAGCCATCCCCACAGAGCACTGGCTACCATCCAAGAATCAGTGTAGAGATAGAGCCTTGGCCACTTCTCTCTCTTTGCAATATCTAGGGCCAGTTGAATGGCTTTAAGTTCAGCAAATTGACTGGATCCACCATCTCCCTCAACGACCCCCACAACCTGTCGTGTATGGCTTCATACAGCTGCCTTCCACCTCCGACCCATCCCTATGACACGGCAGGAACCGTCGGTGAATAAAGAGTAACATATTTCCTCTGCTGGCAACTGGTCGTATGGCGGAGCTTCCTCAACCCAGGTCACTGGTTCTTGTTCTTCATCTGCAACACTGAAACTTTCACCTTCGGGCCAGTTTGTAATTACTTCCAAAATTCCAGGGCGATTCAATTTCCCAACTTGAGCACGTTGTACACTGAGGGCAATCCACTTGCTCCAGGTAGCACTGGTGGTGTGGTGGGTGGAGGGAACCTTTCCTCTAAACATCCACCCTAGCACCGGTAGTTGGGGTACCAGGAGGAGTTGTGCTTCCATACCTATAACCTCTGAGGCGGCCCGAACCCCTTCATAGGCTGCTAGAATTTCCTTTTCTGTTGCAGTATAGCTGGCTTTCGACCCTCGGTAACTTCGACTCCAAAATCCCAGTGGTCGGCCTTGAGTCTCCCCAGGCACCTTCTGCCAAAGGCTCCTGGACAGACCGTCGCTCCTGGCTGCAGAATAGAGCACGTTCTTCATGTCCAGTCCCGTCCTGACTGGGCCAAGGGCTACCGTGTGAGCAATCTCCTGTTTAATCTGAGTAAAAGCGTGTTGCTGCTCAGGGCCCCACTGGAAAGTGTTTTTCTTGCGAGTTACCAGGTGAAGAGGGCTCACAATCTGACTATATTCTGGAATATGCATCCTCCAAAAACCTATGACACCCAGGAAAGCTTGTATCTCCTTCTTGTTGGTTGGTGGAGACATCGCTGTGATCTTATTGATGACATCAGTGGGAATCTGACGCCGTCCATCTTCCCACTTAATTCCCAGGAACTGAATTTCTCTAGCAGGTCCTTTAACTTTGCTCTTCTTGATGGCAAAACCAGCTTTCAGGAGAATCTGGATAATCTTCTCTCCTTTTTCAAACACTTCAGCTGCAGTGTTCCCCCACACAATGATGTCATCGATGTATTGCAGATGTTCTGGAGCCTCACCTTCTTCCAATACAGTTTGGATCAATCCATGACAAATGGTAGGACTGTGCTTCCACCCCTGGGGCAGTCGATTCCAAGTGTACTGCACACCCCTCCAGGTGAAAGCAAACTGAGGCCTGCATTCTGCAACCAGAGGAATGGAGAAAAAGGCACTGGCGATGTCAATAGTGGCATACCGCCTTGCTGCCTTGGACTCCAGCTCATACTGGAGTTCCAGCATGTCCGGCACGGCAGCACTCAGCGGTGGAGTCACTTCATTCAATGCCCTGTAATCCACAGTCAATCTCCATTCTCTGTCCGACTTGCGCACAGGCCAAATGGGGCTGTTAAAGGGTGAGTGGGTTTTACAGACCACCCCTTGGCTCTCCAACTCACGAATCATTTTGTGGATGGGAATCACTGCATCTCGAGTTGTTCTATACTGCCGCCGATGCACTATAGAAGTGGCGACTGGCACCTGCTGATCTTCCACCTTCAACAATCCCACAGTAGATGGGTCATCCGATAGTCCAGACAGGGTGTTCAGTTGCTTAACACCCTCTGTTTCTACAGATGCTATTCCAAATGCCCATCTGAATCCCTTTGGGTCTTTGAAATACCCATTCCAAAGGAAGTCTATGCCCAGAATACACGGGGCCTCTGGGCCGGTCACAATCAGGTGTCTCTGCCAGTCCTTTCCAGTCAGGCTCGCCTCAGCCTCCAACAAAGTCAACTCTTGTACTCCCCCTGTCACCCCGGCAATGGAAATTGGTTCTGCCCCCACATGTTCCGATGGCACCAAAGTACATTGTGATGCAGTGTCAACCAAAGCCTCATGTCTCTGTGGCGCCGATGTGCCAGGCCATCGAATCCACACAGTCCAAAACACACGATTCTCCCCAACCTCTACCTGGCTAGAGGCAGGGCCCCTCTAAGCCTGATTATCTTTCTTTCCTTGGGCATATGTCTTAGAGGTTCCCTCCAGGGGATCAGACATATCATCATCATCACCATACCTAGCATCCCAGCTGCAGACAACTGGTGCTGCTCTCTGTTTAATTAACTATCCCAAGACAGTTCCACAGTTTTCTTTCTCAGATCTTCTGATGCCATTAATTACTGGAGGTCTAAGAACAAAATCAAACTCAGGGAGTATCTATATCTTGGTTGCTGGAGCTAGGAGGGCAGAGTAGGGGAAGTGTATTGCCTGTGCCCAGTTCCTCTGTTGCTCTCTTATGATATACTGGTATGCTCTACAGACAAGAAAACACAGGCTAGTGGAGGTTATAGTCTGTCCTGCTATACCTTCCAGAGTATACCATATGTTGTAACTTTATTAGCCTCCATTCCTGTTAGTCTCAGAAGTCTAGACACCATCTACTTTTCAAATAAACAAGACAGGAAAATAATCAAAAAATAACAGTCTTCTGGATCTTTTTTGCAATTATTAAAACCAACCAAACACATTCTCTCACAAAACCTCTGTTATGACTTCTCTTTCATGTTAGAAAAAAATTAACAACAAGTGTACATCTAGCAGAGTGACTTCTAAACAGAGATATAACTAAGTTCTAGCTACTTATATGTTGGACTGACAGCTATACTGGAATTGCAGCACAGTGGAAAACTGGAATACTTTTATTAACTCTTCAAAAAATGTTTTTCTTCTGGGCTGAGAGTGAGCATTATAAATTTAAATTTGTAATTGCTTTACACTGTTTTAAATGGCAGGGGGGAGCGGATGGGGAAGCAACTGGAGGAAAGGCAGGGAGTACTAGAACAGCTCTGGTAATTTTACTTGTAGGATGTCAGTAACTTAGTTGCTCTGTCCCATTCTTCACTGTGAAAGTGGTTGAAAAGATTTAATGGATAAAATACAAAATAATTTGATTTTTAAAAATAATTTTGAGTACTCTGTATTCTGTTGCTGCTACGAGAGATATGTAAAATATATACATCCAAAACCTTTTAGTAGGAAGTTTCAGAGAACTGGGAGTTCTGGTCAGACTCCATGGCCTCCGTTATGTAGGCAACACCAGGATTTCCCAGGTCATCAGGAGCTTACACTCAATCAGCTCTGAGCACTGCAGTGTCACCTACACTATTCAGGATGCCAGTCAAATCATTCTTATCAGAAAACTATATCTGCACTGAGAGGCAGACAGGCCGGAGGAAGCACAGAAGATGTGGCTTTGCTTCTATAGCACTGTATAGCCATATGATTTGAAATGTCAGGTGCAAGGGAGAACTAACCAGTAAATTTTTGCTCTTCATTAGCTAAGAGAGAGAGGCTATGACCTCTTTCCTTTCTCAGCAGTAAATGTAGCATCATCTAACACATTCTCAGATCCTTTCTAGATATCTCCTCCAGCTACCACAATATGAAGCTGTTAATTCTTTCAGCATCTCCCTTTCTTCTCTTATTGTACCTGGCAATAATATAGACAAGTCTGGTCCAAACCTTCTAATAGTTCCTTCTATATTTATTTGGAATAAGTAACTGTCATCAAGTTTGATATTTTTAGCAAAATTATGAGCAGAATCTGAACTTCAATCAAGAACAATGCTCTGAGGAGAAAGAAAGAAAGGATCACTGTGAAGCAAGTTCTTTTTCCACTTGAGTTTTTTGCTTGGCCAAATACGAGATTAAGAAGAAGTGAATTCTTGAACAAATAATGAATTTGTACATACATATACCTAGAACTGACATTTGGAAAAAGCATAAAAATATTATTTCAGCATGAAGCTTATCTTAAAGATGTTTCTAAAGGAAAATATGTGGTTGTAACTTGTAATTAGGCAGCAAGTTTACAGGAGAGCAGACAAATACCTTTTTGAGGGGCAGAGAGAGAGAGGTTTTGCATAAATTTTTAAATATTTTTTTAAACAAAAGTTGTCTTTAAACCACATTGAGCTATAAGGTAGTGTCCTGTATAGCACATATTCAATTTAATTTGAAATTACTCTATAGTATTAATACCTATATCCTATATTGCTCCTTATATTCATAGATCTCAAAGTAAGTTACATAAGAGAAATATTCAAATTTCATGGCTGAGAAGCACTGATGGTTCAGTAACTTGCTCAAAGCTTGTAAATTGCTAGCAAAATCAAGAAAAGTATTCTTATTCTTAACTACAAACCAGTATCTTACATACCAGAATATTATACTCATCCCTGGATTTTGAACACAAAAGGAAGTCCGTAAGTGCCTCCATCTTTCTCTTACTATTATGATCGCATTCTCAGCATTGTAGTACCTGAGCAGATTTACATTATTTAGAAATACAGCAATCCTCCAGAAGATAGTTCTGAGACAATAATCCCATTTGTAGCCTGGGACACAGATTATTTACTTATCAAAGCATCCAAATGTGGAAAATCAATGACAAAAGTGGAAAAAACTTTTTTTTCTTACAGTTCTTTGAAGTCATTTGTCTTCCAGCAAACAGCTGCTTTCTGAGATATGTCTGTTTGTTTCTCAGGTTCTTATTTTCTCAGCACTGAACAACAGCCATGCTAATCGTGACTGCAAAAGCATGATCATCACAGTACATCCTAGATAAATTAATCTTGAGCATTTTAGAGCTTTTAAGCTTAAATTATTAACTTATTAAAATAATGTAAAGCATATTACGATGTCAGAGGACAGGTCATATGTCAAGATGTTAAATCTCTCAGAAATACAGAGCAGCACATTTATTAAGTCACATATATTTTTACCTTTATGATCTTATCTGCAGGATTTTTGACACAGAATGAGTAAAAATCATGAGTCTTCTTCAACAGGGCCACAGAACTATCAAAAGAAACACAAATAAAGAAAAGGAAAAAACAGTATAATTAATATGATAACATTCATAAAAATGCTGTAGTGTTGATTTAACCTAGTAGGATGTCTGACTATTTTGCAATATCCATCCATGTTAACATTGAATTCAACATTGGAGTGCACTTGGCAGAGCTGGGAAGGAGCTCTTGCAAAGGAACAGTAAATTGAGCATATAAAAATACACTGTATGTACAGGGAAAAAAGTCGTATGCAAGAAATCCATACAACTCTGTCTACAAACTTTGAGAACATCTATTAATCAGGATGATTCAGATGCATCTTGAAAATAAACTCTGTGTCTAGACATATTTTCACATTATTTTACGTGAATGTAAAAATAAATCAGGATCTTTTTTTCTCATATGGTCCAGACTATCAGGGTTAATAGGTCTTGCATATCTTCAAGAAATCATACATATCAAATAATAAAATATAATAATTTTTTAGAATGTGAAGTTCTTCTAGCATTAAAAAAAACAGAGATCAAGTGAATGGTCTCAAGAAAAAAAGGAGCAACGAACAATGGGATAAAAAAAATATGGTTTTTATGTAAAATTTTATAAGATTTTCAAAAAATGAAGGAAATATCTTGCCAATTATGTAATAAGATCAAACTGTAGACTGAAATATAGAGCACACTTAAGTTTATTAAAGCTCTCTTGTGTCAGTCAGCACACACTGCATATTGTAAAATGTATGCCCAAATGGTGTGTCTACTCTTTATTAGTTTAACAAAAAAAGTAATAAGAGATATATGACATGTCTGCAGAGTTAGATGTATTGACCTACATAGATGACTAGTTATCACCTGTATAGTTTTCATAACCTTTTCCAGAGAAGGACATTGGTCTTTTGTCAATAAAGTAAAAAAAAAAAAGAACTTCGAAGTGTTTATTTTCACCACGAAATTTAGAGACATTTTTTAACTTATTACACAGTCTGAAATCTGAAATTTGACTTCCAAAATGACCTATGAATTGTTCACGGTTTAAGCAGATTTGACATTCATCAGCAGATCAAGAGGGTTTTAAGTAATTTTCCATAATTCGCAAATTTAAAAGTGAATGTTGTAAAAACTTTTAGGGAGAAAGTTTGGCTTCTATTTGCCTCTAATGGACTAAGTTTACTCAGCTTCAACTCTTCTGAATTCAGTGATGTTTTTTTATCTAAATTCTGATTTAAAGTAAGAATCCTTTTTTGGTCTTGTGTCTGAAGTCAGTGACAGATATTTATAAAATCATATTAAATCCATCTTTCTATTTTTAGCCTAAAAGCTTATTGTGGTACATTGCACTACCAGTGTAATTCAAAAGATTCTTTCATTTCATGCACATTGGCTTCAAACCATTGAAACAATAGAAATTATAGTGATGCAAAAATTATGAATTTCCTCAAAAAAACTGAGGTTAAAAAATCAAGCACTCCTAGCACTCCAAGCTCTCAAGAACTTCTAGCTTCTTAGAAATATGTTATTGCAATATATATATATTGCAATATAAATATTGCAAACCTAGTCACAGGAAAGCTTCAGATAATGTAAAAGATCAGTTCCACAGAAGACAACTAGTTGGTTAGAATCTTCTCAATAGAAAAGGGATTTCCAGACAACAGGAAATCTGATGCCATTTGGTACAGGGAAGATAATGAGCAGACCTGGTGTTTTCTTGTTTAGTTATAAATGTTACGACTTGGCCTCCGGCTCTGGCGTTTTGTAATCCTGTCCCATGAGTGGAAATTGATATTTAGAGATTAAACAGTGTGCTTTTTGAGTTTTAATTAACCATCAACTTAAAGCTGGTGTAGAAATTGACACTTAGAAACACTATAAAGTGTATCTGTTACTACCTTTCTCCAATATCACAATCGAGGGGTTGTTGCAGCTATAGGAAAAAGACAACAGGATTTTTGGTACATTTCCCTGGATTGATCTTAACAATACAAGACCATATTTATGTAGCTCTTCCAATTTGTTTTATTAACAGAAGCCAAAATAAATATATGTAAGTATCACTTTGCTCTCATTTTCTCATTAAATGGTTGAGTTTAGGTGGAAAAATCTTTCAGATCAGCATAAAATATAACATATAGCACACTTTCAGTATTAGTTGCTTTTCTGTTCTGTTGACTGAATCATACATAGCTTGTTTAAAATCAAATGAAAAACTAGACAAACTCTGCCAGAGCTTAGATTTCCTACAATATGGCTTTATCTCTCAGGATTCAGTAGTAACTTTTTCATTAGTTATGATCAGAGATTGATATCCATTTCAAAGCATCACTCTTACCTTAATAAATGTTTAAGTTGGGGGTTTTTTATTTAATAGAATCACGGTATCACTTTGTCTTGGAAGGTATTTTAAAGATCTAGTTCCAAAATTCCCCCTGCCATGGGCAGAGACATTTTTCAATAGACCAGATTGCTCAGGGTCCCATGGCCTTGAACACTGCTAGGGCCAGGGTGACCACAGCTGCTCTGGGTGACTTGTTCCAGTCCCTCACCATCCTCAAATTAGAGATTCTCTCCCTTATATCTAACCTAAACCTGTCCTATTTCAGTTGAAAGTTATTATCTCTTGTGCTGTCACTACATACCCTTGTGAAAAGACCCCCTCCAGCTCTCTCAGAGGCCTTCTTCAGGTCATCTGTATTAGATGTCTGAGAATCAGTTCTCAAAAACAATTCCTAAGCAGCACTGTTAAGTTCCTCCTAGAAGTCCAAATAGTTGGGGGGGTGGGGGGTGGGGCTGGGAATGATATTTTTTATATTCCTTTTTAGGAATAGGTTGCTACAAATAACAAAATATTAATAATTCCTCACTGCTATGACTGAGCAAGAGCTTAAATATTCACTTCCTTTGGACTTCACCGGACTTATGAAAGAGCCATCCATTTTTCCTACCAATCACAGCCATGTCTGCAGTTTCTCATGGTCACAGATATAACTACCTGAAATATCTAAGGCTACTGAATCCCATTTCCTATCAACAGGATTTTGTAAACCAGTAAGAAATGGAGTCTAAATATCATCTCCACTGTACTGTTGCAAATTCTCATAGGCAATAAAGAAAGCAAATATATCTTCTAAACACTGAGTTAACCACAATATTAACCGCAAATGTCCTTCTGAAAGTTTTAACAAGACGATAGGGGGTAATGGGTTCTGGGGATTCCAAGTTAAATCTTCTTTAGTACTTCTATTACTGTATTCCTTTCAGTTTTCCCTGTGTATTCCTCTTTTCCCCTTCTAAGAAATGTTATTTAGAAGTTGGATATGAAATACTGATGCACTGATAATAAGAGTAAAGTTATTACAATGTTACAATGAGGGGACGGTCAAGGGCTGCCTCCTTTGATGATGGATCTGATGTTTCCATTGAATTCAGCACATGCCTCCAAACTTGTGATCTAGAAAATTTCAGGACCTTTGAGAACAATTCTGGTCTAAAGCACCTGAATTGTCCTGAATTGAAAACATTAATGTGGACTCAAGAAACCTTGGAGATACATTTCTGGATACAAGATCCAGCCTGATTTTGTAATAGTCCTTTTACATTCTTTATATTTCATTACCCAAGTTCATGCTAATGCTCTAAATAATCTGTAAGGCCACTATATTAAATATTGTGAAGAAATAATATGAGAGGTCACAGAAGACAGATGTAACATCAAAGCTTTCCTACATACACATGCTTTTGAAGTAGATATCTCCAGTAAAATTTAGAACTTAAACATACTCACTCCCTATAGAATGTAAATCTCCAGCATTTCATTTTTCCAAATGCACAATGAAAATTCTTGTGCATTTAGGAAAACTCTTTAGGGCTGACACTAAAATATTTTAGGACAGTTGACAGATGGAAGAATTAAGAAGAAAAACAAAAGCAAGTTAGAAATTAGCAAACACTTACATCTTTTTAGATGGTCTTTATGTGTCCTGAAAGCCCCACCTCCAGTCTCTGTCTCTGGAAAGATCAAGCCTTTATTTTGCACACCATGTGTGTTTGATGCACATACTCACTGCTTGTGCCATGGAAATTATGGATTTAAACATGAGACATTATGGACTTAGATTCAAGCCATGTTCATATGAAAAGAGTGTTTTCATGTGCATATCTAGGGGTTCTGACCCATAAGACTAGATGATATGTGGATGAAGGCTATTTTGATTCCACTCTTCTTTACTTAAAGACATTTCAAAGTTCATCTTGAACATATAATTAGTTTTTTGATGTATAACCTCGTCTATCAACTTTACTATGCGCTATTCTAGGGAATGTAGCTTTTCTCATCTGTTTCTGATTTTATGGCACTCTCTGAGATGAAAGCTGAACAGCTAATTCCCTGACTTCTTTTGAATGTTAGCTTGAAAGATTTTTTTTCACTCTAACTATTTTGTCATTTACTCATATAATTAAACTTTAAAAATAAAACCAACATGTGCTGTACTAATTTTTGTTTTTCTTATTCTATAAAGTCTTGATGTTTTCAAAAGGTATTGTAAATCAATGACAATATTACTTGGCATTTATATAGTGTTTATTATGTTTAATGTGCTTCACAATCATCCGTCCCAATTAATTAATGATAATTACTAAGCCAATAAGAAAATGTCAATATTTTGTATTGAAGCAGAAAGAAATTTTTCTCACTCTATCAGAAACCACATTTCCAGTAGTAACACCATGTATGGAAATTTTGTTCAGGAGAAACCTATGGTCTTCCTATGCTATCATCTACTACACTGTGAAAACCTTGACATATAACTTGGATATTGCTGTTATGCCACAGAATGAATATCTGTGTTTTGTAATGTGCAATTTGAGTGTTAAAGATATCTGAGAACTGTCAAGGATCACCCTGTTACATGCGCTTTAATATGTATTAAAACTCTTGCATGATACCCCTAGTTCATTATTTGTTCTATATTATTGTATCAGATTTTGCAGAGGATTTCTGCTTGTTTTCCTCTGTTCAGGATGGTTTTGTTTGCATTCTCCATTTATAGCATTTCTTCCCACCCCCAGGAAACCTTTCCATTACCAGTGGAAATGAATGACTGTAAATATTCCTGAGAAGGAAGCATAATACTCTGGTTAATGCACAGGAGCAGGAGGCAAAGGATCTGTGTTCTATTCCCAGTGCCAGTACAAATATTATGTAATTTTAACACTTCATTTCCTACTCTTTCTACCTTAATTTTCTTGCCAGTAAAGGAAGACAATAATCTTTTCATCCTAAACTCCTCCATGTTTCAATGATAAATTTACCAAGTTTTGGGGAGGTTGATTCTAGTTCAGGAATTAATTTCCATCATAGATGGCAGCAGAAATTCATAGTGATGAATAGGTACCCATGTTTGCCAAACAAAAGAGAAAACCTCCATTTTGGTGTGATGGCAACATAGCAGATTTCTCTGAATAAAATATGCCACATTACTGAGTAAACTATAGGTGAAAATTGTTCCTATTTGTAAGATTTGTGACTAGCAAAATTTTTCTGAAGCTGTTAACCATTAGTCAACAGAATAAAACAGAATAAGTTTCAAATGCTCCGTGTTCCTCAGAAGAGGAGCTATTCTTTTGATATGTTGGTTTCAGTATAGTTGCCAATGAATTGTGGCATCCCACAATTTTCTGGCCTGCTATTTAGAAATCTCTAAATTTCTAATCCCCACTTAAATGGTGAAGAGAGTCTTCAGAAAAGAAAGGAGTAAAACCTGTGAGGCAACCATCTTATGCTTGCTTTCCTTGTCTGCTTTTTTTGTCTACTGTGTTTTGTGGTTCTTTTGGTTTGGTTATGTTGGCAGGGGGTGGAGGGGTGCAATTGATAAATGTTGCAATTCACTTCTTTCTTTTCAGCAAAAAAATACTGTACATTTACAGACCTCTCCATACACCTCTGTTTTCATTCTGAAAACAAAGTGCCTTAAACATCTATTCAGTGAGGTACTATTCAGAAAATTCCTGCATTAACCTAGTGTGACTGCCTCCATTTCCAGAAAACAAAACAAGAACCAGACACTCCAGGCATTGGCTAACCAGCTCTTTTGCAGATGATATTTTAAGGTACTTTCCAGTGCCTCAGGGACAAGACATGTTGAAAATAAATCTTCAGAAAACAGCTGGCTCCAGGTTTAACATTGTAATACCTCAAAGCAGTGTATGCCTGTTTTGAATGCACACTTACAGCACATTCCAGGCTAGGTTCATTTCAGTCCTGCACTACATGCCTATTTTAAGTATGTCCAGCATGTCAATTCACTAGCTTGCAGGCTTGCTGTGAGTAGTGATAGCGATTAATGCTGTCAAAGGCGCCCTGATCCCATCAAGTCCAGCCAAACAGATGACAGATCTACAACTAGCCCTGGAGGAGGGAAACTGAAAGCACCACATTTTGTGTGTGCGTGTGAGTTTTCATAGTGTCCCACCCGCTGAGACAGACAGAATGTATTGAACGATTTGTACAACTTGATCTCTGCTTCAGAAAACCTTTCACACTCCAAAGGAGGCAGTGATCACAACAGAAAGCAAATCCTGATTATAAAATATTATCACTATAAATTCCAGAGAGAGAGATTATTAAAATTTCCATCTGTAGAAATGTAGCTATTAATCATTCCCAAATTAACCTTATGCCAGCTAAATTATTAGGAGATCCCTCGTAAATTAAATAGTTATTAGTTCCACACTCTTGATATAGACATCAGTATTCTAAAAAAAAAAAAAAAAAAAAAAAAAAAAAAAGAAAACCACTGGTTTCAATTTACAGAGGAGTTTGCGGGGAAAAACAATTCTCTTTCTTGATTACAAAAGAAAAACCAGTTTACTGTATAGTATCACAGTAATTGTAGCCATATATCATAACATGTCATAACTCTAGGACAAAGCTAAGCTGCCTTTCATTTGCAAAAAAGCTAAGAATGCAGGCAGAGGAAGCTAAGTGGTGAGGTCATGGAATCTTTTCCCATATTCCACTAGAGAGCAGTATTCTTTTGTACAAAGCAGGTAGGTTATCGTCTGCAAGGCAAGCTGTGGGGAATCTCTCTTGCTGAAAGAAGATTCTGTGGGCATTTGTAAGAACTTTGCAATAATTCGGTAGTCATCATATGTTCAAAACTAATAGTAGATGAAACACCCTCAACAATGGTTTCTTATCTGTACTGCTTGTTGTGGGTATGTTTCTTGTAAGACTTTTTTGTTGTGAGTTGATTTTTCAGGAAAAAAAATGCAAATAGCTATTTAATGGACTCAGTTCTCAAAAATAATTAACTCCTGTGTATCTACAATGAATTAAGACTCTAACCATCTGCCTAATAATAGAGTTGCAAAAAATGTAAAAATTAAGGTGGCTATAATGCAAAAAAATTTGAACACCTTTAAATTTACCAGATTTCATAACAAGTAAATGTGATGGTAAACACAATAGATGGAAATGAAAATCCATGCTGCTACAAAAATCCAAAGAGGAATTTTAATGCTGCACTAAAAATATAGCACTAAAAATATAACCCTACAGGCAACTTGCTAACATCTATTTTGCAGACGAATTTGCAGTAGAAGACACAGAAAGAAGTCTCTGATTCAAAAATCGAGAATGTATAAATCCTTTTGTTATATAAATGTCTTTCTAACCTTAGGTTCTGATCACATGTAAACAGAAATTGAAAAACAAATAGGTTTAGACTGTCTTAGTTGCCTGATAAGCATAAACCTCCTGAGTTTTATTTTTCCCCTGAGAATGAAGTGAATATGCCTGCCAGGCAGCTGGGTTCAGTTTTGCTTTCAGGGCAAAGTTTTGTTTCTGGTGCCAATCAGCAACTGAAATGTTTGTCCTGCTTCAAGGGATAACAGAACCATTTTTATCTAATTATGCTGGGAGAACCCCCTCCACCCTTACATGCAATTACTGCTTTTGGTTTTACAATGTCTTAAGCTCTAGTCTTAGCAAACAAACATCTTGGGCTGGGGCAGAGTGAGAGGGAAAAAATCTGGTATGATAAGATAGCAAAAGCAAATTCACTTTGGAACAAAGGTAACACTAAAAGGTGCGTGTTTTGTGCATTTTAATGCAAGCAAGTCTGTGTTATTTTCACTCAGGTTTGGGGTATTGATTTCTGTGCTTTGTGATTCGGTAATGATTGTAGATCATAACAAGCTAGATTTCTTTCCATAAACATCCCAGGCTCCCATAGAGAAAACAAGACTGAAAGAGTAAGTAAAAGATCAGTTTTAAATGTATAAGAGAAAATTTAGGTATTTAAGTCAGGAGTGTTGGGGAAGAAAAGCCAGCATCTCCTCCAGTACCTACCAGTGGACAGGTGGTTAGGTCAGGGCTCTTGAGTCCCACAGTCACTGAACTGCACTTACTAAAACTACTTTCCTTATTCACTAGGTGCTTTCATCATCCATGCAGTCCACCCAGGTATGAAAATTTTCTCCAGATGAGGAGAGCTACTAGCAAGTTCCTGAACTTCTTATAAATTCTCTCCTTAAATGGACTCTGATACCCACCAGTACTGTGCAAAAAAGACTGGAATCAAAGTAAATATAGAATTCACAATATGTTAAAGGTTAAAACTTATGTGAGCATTTGAAGTAATGGATAACAATTAAAAATGTAAATTCATGGAACACAGTGCCCTACAAAAACATGTTTACATGGGAATAATACTGGAAAAATAACTATCAAGGAAAAAAGAAAACATGTGAAAGCTAATTTTGAAGATCAGTTTTTTTCCAGTGTTCAGCCTCTATGATTCTAGAATGAGCTCAGGACTCCTGTATATAAATGCATCAATATGGAGCCACTTCCATATGGCAGCTTTATGCCTCCAACTTCCTAAATGAATGTTGGACCTCTGTTATTCCTAATTGCATACTGTTGAAGTTTTACTTTGGCTCTTATACAAAGAATGAATTAATATTATTTTCCCCTTAGTATTTCTGATATTACACTATTTTGCCAGCCTGCACAATCCAAGGATTTGGAGCAAAAGAGATGAAATGGGAAGTGTCAAACCAAACATGAACAATATATTTCCATTGTCTTAAAGACAAGTGAGAACATTTTCTTTTCCTTTAGAGACCCCAGTTATAGAGGTTTCTGACTTGAAATATCAGTACTCCACAAGAATGGAGGAATATAGGCAGCTTATGTAAGTCAAGGGTTGGTTTAGGTTTTTTCATTAAAAATACAAGAGTATCACTTATCCCACTAATGATGATAAATCACTGGTAACTGAAACTACTGGTAATTTTATAAAAATGTGGTATTGCTTTAGCTAAGAGTCTGATGTGGGAGCCTTTGTATTCATGATGCAAGCCTGAAAAGTCACTGGTCTGCTCAGATCATGACCAGCTGTTTGTTTCACAGTTTTGTAGGTCATCTTTTAACCAAAAAAAGACAGACAAATAATTTTCATTAGTGGTGGCATCCACCTTGCTCAAGAGGCAGGCAAGATATGAGACTGCAGCAGAAACTAAGGCATTTTTTTAGAGTTTAGTGAGACCTCTTGCTTAACAAACTAAATTGACTGTACCCTCATGTAAGTTTGCAGTCCTATGTAGTATGATGTTGCTCAGTTTTGGGAAGGAATTTCTGGAGCACAGAATTAGCATAGATCTCGGAGTCCTAAAGCTTACGTCATAGGATTTTCTATAATATTCTCTCTCATCTATATTTTGGTTGGTTGGATTGTCTGCTTAAGAAAATATATTGTTCTCCGAGAGTTGTGATTCCTTAATACTAGCACTGAAAATAGCTGTTTGTATTCCTTATTCCTTGAAATAAATCTGGTGTGAAGATACCTGGAAAATATTTGAATGTGGAGAGTCTTGCTACAGAGTGGCTGCATAGAAAAGGCCACGATGCTATGCAGCTGGTTGGAATTTAGACATCAAGGTCGGAATGCAACAACAGAATGTACATCCTGCTTATGTGATAAGTTGTAGCTGCAAGATAAGGGAACTGAAGGACATGATAAGGAATTTGTGGTTGTTACTAAGAGACATGTATGTAATACTTAGGTAAGGATGTAGGCACCAATAAGAATGTTCACTTCGTGCATATGTATGAGCTAATTACTGTCTGTATAAGTATGATGACTTTAGAGCAATAAATCGAGACCAAGCTGACCATGATAGATGAGGCTGGCCTCCCACGGCTCCGACATTTGAAAATATATGAAACCATAGTAATACTTCATGTAATATATGAAGTTTCTGTAAAATGAACTTTCAGAAATTTGTATGTTCTAATTCAGTGTTAAACTAAGTGTATAAAAACTTCCACAACTACAAGCCTGTCGGTCTCATTTCAGTTCCTGGTAAAGTTATGGAGAAGAATATTCTGGGAGTACACCTGAAAAAAAAAAACACCTGAAGGACAACACAGTATTTGGTCACTTGCAATGCAGCATCATGAGAGGAAAACTGCTTTTCTGAAATGAATCCCCCGCAGCTCCCCCGGGGCTAGCTCAGTTTCTTGGGAGGCTTTGGGGGAATATTTCAGGGTTAGGGCAAAAGATCCAAAAGAGGCTCTTACCCCCAGGGTTGATCAAGACGTTTATTCCAGGAGGCGAAACGAGGGCAGGAAGCCCAGAGGGCAAGGGAGGTCCAGAAGGAGGGAAAGAGGGCTGGAGCCTTGGAGAGCCAGAGGGCAAGAGGAAGAAAGAGAGGAGGACAGGCCCTTATCAAGGTTTCTGTCCAGGGGGGGGATGGCTGGATCTCAGCCAACTAGGTCAAGAAAGGAAGGAAGGGTAAAACTACATGGTTACAGGCTTCAGGGGTCGTAGGGAAAAACCATTCCCTAGAGAAATACGACACTTATCAAACCTAAATTCCTTTTATGACAAGGTAACCCACTCAGATGATCAAGGGAAGTCAGTTGGTAATTTTGGATTTCAGTAAAGGCTTTGACACAAAATGTGCAGCCCACAGCTGGATAAACACATCATGGGATGGGTGAACACCTGTGTCACAGGTTGGGCACAAAGGGTTATGGAGAATGGGGTGCCATCAGACTGGGAATCTGCCGCTGGAGGGGTTCCACAGAGCCCCATCCTCGGCTCTCTGCTCTTCAACATCTTCATAAATGACCTGGACACAGAACTGGAAGGGATACCGAGCAGGTTTGCAGATGATACAAAACTAGGAGGAGCTGTTGACTCCCTCGAGAACAGGGAGGCCCTGAAGGGAAGCCCTGAAGAGACACCTAGACAAATCAGGGGTCTGGGCAATCACCAAGCATACAAATTTCAACAGATGAAAGTGCTGGATTCTGCACCTGGCATGGGGCAACCCTGGATGTATGGACAGACCAGGGAATGAGACACTGGAAAGCAGTGCCATGGAAAGGGACCTGGGGGTCCTGGTCAGTGTCAAGTTGAACATGAGCCAGCTATGCCCTGGCAGCCAGGAGGGTCAACCCTGTCCTGGGGGGCATCAGGCACAGCATCACCAGCTGGGCAAGGGAGGGGATTGTCCTGCTCTGCTCTGAGCTGGCACCGTGTCATCTCAAGTCCTGTGTGCTGTTTTGGGAACTGCAATATAAGAAAGACATTAAACTACAGAAGAGTGTCCAAAGGAGGCTACAAAGATGGTGAAGGGCCTTGAAGTGAAGCCATATGAGGAGTGGCTGAGATCACTTGGTCTGTTCAGCCTGGAAGAGACTGAAGACAGACTTCACTGCAGTCACAACTTACATGTGATGGGAAGAGGAGGGACAGGCACTGTCCCTGCCATGCGGTCACCAGTGACAGGACCTGAGGGAATGGCCTGAAGCTGTGTCAGTGAAGGTGTAGGTTGGATATTAGGAAGAAGATTCTTCATGGAGAGGGTGTCTGGGCTCCCCAGGAAAGTGGTCAGAGGATTAGCCTGACAGAGTTCAGGAAGAGTTTGGACAGTAATCTCGGGAACAAGGATGATTCCTGGGGATGGGACAGTGCAGGACCAGGACTTGGACTTGATGATATTTGTGGGTCCCTTCCAAGTCAGCATATTCTGTGATTCTGTGTTTTAAAATAACTGATATATTTTAAAATAGACATATTTTTAAGTATCCTAATTTTTTACACTACTGCAATGTGGCTTCTCAATAAGCATCATACCGGTACAAAGAAATGAAAAAATACACATGCACAATAGGTAAACATTAGAGCATCAGAATGAGATGCATTGCTATCAAAAGTGCTCAGACACTTCTATTAGGAATTTTATGCCTTTAATATGATTCAAATAAATGAGATCTCTATTAGGAGTAAGTCACAGCTCTAGAGTAAGTGCATCAGAAGGATATAATATAAACATCAAAGGGGCAAGTATCTTTTACCAATAAAATATCATTTGACATACAATAGGATGTGAATGAACCCATCATATTCTGATAGGCAAGGATCTCTAGCTGGAATGAGCATGTCCTGAGTGGGCCATGACCAGGTTGAGTTGACCAACTCAGTCAGCTGAAAAGGGAGGCTGAAAAGGGAGATGGAGGCCTGATGAGCAAGCAGCAGAGCACACCAAAGAGGTTAACAAGAAAAGAAGGCAGGGTTTGTTAGTGGGAGCCTTTATCAGTCTATATGAATAGTTCTGCAATCCTTGTCTAAAGAAGCATGCAGAATTTTACAGGATTCTGTGCTGGTTTTTTTAATTCTCTGTTTCCTGCTTATCATTATAAAATGAGAATTTCAGGTGATGAACTATATGGGAATATTGTCACCTGCTCACACGGATTGCTCTGGTAAAAGTTAATTCAACTCCAAAGTTTTATGACACATAAGTAAGTCCATAATAAAGTAACGGGAGAAATATTTTTGATTGCATTAGATAACAAATGATGATTCAATAAATACATTGAATACATTTGTTTAACGGAGCACTGGATAGATTTTATCTTGTGCAGGTGCATCTCTTATTCTACTTTGTTTTTTAAGAGAAAAATCTTGCTTCTTTTGTATTCTTGGGTTAAAAAGGCTAGCAAGCAGTGTCACAGAGAATAGAAACTAACTGAATACTAATACCAAGGGCTTGTTGGAACAGCATCTTGTCTTATTTGGGAAGTTGCAAGTCTGAAACATTTCAGATTAAGGAAGGCAAAAAAGAGCAACAGTCTTATTGCTTTTAGGAAATTGAACATAAATTTGAAATACATGACTAATCAATTAGCAATGAAATTGTCTTTTTTCTGCAGATGGTGTGAGGGCCAAGATTGCAAAGTGAAAAAAATGAGATGAGAAAGGAAGGATGATTGCCTGTCTGACTTCAAATAGTTAGCAACTTAACATTTTAAGGATTCCTTTGTTTTTCAGAGTTTATTTTAAAACTGGTTCCAGGATCTTCATTCTGTACTTCTCAATGATACATAATTCTGAATCTGTTCAGCTGCAACAGCTAAAGGGAAGCATACAGACTGCAACTCATTCAACAGTGAATTTTGAAATTCAGGCCCATAAGCTTGATTTAAATTTTAAAGGATCATCACTTTTGTTACCCTTTTAAATACAATTACACAAATGAAGTGACCATGTCTCCTTTCCCTATTAAATGATTTCTTAATATTTATATGAGCAAGCCAGCAAAATTAATTTTGAACATGCAAAAATTTTGTGCAAAAGAGAAATTTGTATCGCTGGTGGCAACAGGCAAAGCAGATTTCTTAGTAAAATGATTTTTAAGAAACTCATAATCTAATGTGAGCTTTCATATCTGAGTAAAACTTTGGCTAAAATGTATTTTTAAAATTGAATACATTTGCGTGAGGACTGCACTGACCAAGCAGCACTGTTATTCTGCTTTGCTCTCTTTTGCTAATTTACTGTTTAAACATTTGGAAAAAAGATGCAACTAATAAATTCTGTTTGCTCTCCAGTGTGGTAAAACTGCAACTAGTTTTATAGCACTGTGTTTACTGTGCATGTTAAAATACTAAACTTTCAGTAAGCTACCTGTAAGGAGGAAAAGTTACACAGCTTAGATCAAGATTTAAAACTCAGAAATATTTGTAGAGTATATCCTTACAGTTAACTGAAATATTGAACTTTCTGTCTGGTAAATACTCTTCAAGAAAATCTCTAACATTTGCTTGTTCATTGGTTCCTCTTCTTCATTTCTGCACTACAGTTTACCCTATCCTCTGCAGTGTAACTTTATATCATTATGCGTACTACAGAAAAATAAAACTATTAGATTAATAAACAAGTAAATTAATAAATATGGAAAGAAGATTACAAATTTACTTAAATAATCTTGTTTACAATATTTTCACCCTTAAAACATTATATTTTTGTATTTAAGAAACCAATGCAGTTATAGGAAATCTGAGGTAAGAAAACAGCTTTATTTGGATGTGGTGCTTGTAAAAAACAAATCTCAAACCTAAAAATGTCCTCAAAAAATCCCATAATGACATTAAAAAAAACTTTACCTTTTCCCATCCCCTTTCCTCTACCTCTTATATTACATTTGCAAAGAGGCATCTAAAAAAATAAATCAAAACTATTTTATTCTGGAAAAGGAGTAGAAGACAGTTTGGCAATGCATTAGAGTTTTAAGATTGATACTCGGACAGTTACCACATGGTTATGAGGAAAGCACATGATATAGTTAGAAAAAGAACTCTATTCACATATACAGATAAAAATCATACATTAAAATGAATGTATCAAACATAGCAAATTATGCTGTGCATTCTAGAAACAATATTTTATCTAATAGCAACTCTTCACTGCAATTTTTGTTCTAATGTGGATGAATCCTAATTCAGAGGTTATTTACATTTCTTCAGTTGTAATACAGACACAGTCAAGGAATTGTGTCATTATTTGAAGTCATACCCATGTCATGTTTATGATCTCTTTCTGACCTTGAACTGAACACTCTACTCCTTATACAGCTAAAACTATAGATAAAACAAATTATAGCTTCACATATGAAGTCATAGGTTCTGAACTGACTGTTATCATTCAAGAGTAAGACTGTGAGCTTATAAAAAATGACTTCATGAAAGCAATTGTAGCCTTAAAACTGTCAGGGGATTATTTGGAGACTAATAGGGGAAAATGATCAGAAAACATTGCTAAGTCACCGTCTAAATTTGCACTTCCTTTTGAATCCTATGCATGATTTTGGTCAGTTATAAATGCAACTGCTTAAGAGCTTCACTGGGCTGGAGATGAAAGAAGCATTTTAGGAGAAAGAAACAAATAAGCCATAGTCAAACTCTTCCCTAGACAAATAGATAGTCTTGATTACAGCTGGAGTCAAGTCTGTCTTGACTAGGTCAGGCTGGTCTGACCTCCTTAACAGAAAGCATTGCCTGCAAAGTGGAGCTGTTGACCAAAATAAGGAACAATGAGATAAAGAACATTGCAAGGAGGATCTCAAAGGGAAACATAACTGCAGATAAATCTGTGAGCAAAGCAGCAAAATACTGATAGAGTCTGCACGACTTCTACAAAGTGTTTTTCTGTTATGGCTGTATTATTGCATGATATATTCAGAGGCCCATGCAAATAAAGTATGTTATTAGGTTTTTTGGATGTGCAGTGGGATGACTTTTTGATGCTTGTATACCCAATTGTCTGTTCTGTTTATGCTACATGTTAAGTTCTGTACCTTTAAGACTTAGTAACCCCTGATGAATAACAGCTGTATTAATTAACCAATACAGCCTTGGCCCCTGATGAGTAACAGCTATGTCCAATAAGGATGAGTAAGATAAAAGAGAAGGTTGGCTGGTGAGGGGAGGATCATCATGGAGGGATAACTCTGAGGAGCATGAAGCAGAGACTTATGAAGCAGGATCCTGGAAAGAATCACTGCTGTGAGACTAGTTCTATGAGCAAAGGGGGAGGAAGAAGAGGCCTGTTTGGGGTTTGTTTTGAGAACAGCATTCACTCCTCTGCATTCTCGCTCCTGGACTGTGCTCGTCTGAGGCACTGATGAGCAGTGGCAAGGAGACCTACTTTACTCTTAATTAGTTTTAGCTAGCTGAGGCAGTAACTGAAGTTCTCTGAACTGGTGTGGTTTTTTTTTTTTTTCTTCTCAGGATTGTTTAAACTGCTCTGGACTGAAAAACCCAGAGGAGCACTAGGAGCTCATGTCTGTGGCCCATTGGGGCCTGAACCTCTGGAGAGACTGATAAGAGATTGAGCAGGCTGAGCTATCCACAGCAAGGACTTTCTGAATTTACCATCTCACTCCAGAACAATGAAAGGTTTCATTGTTTCATATTATCAATTATTTATGCTTGTGGGCACTTCTTTTGTTAAATAAGTTTTTTTTTTTTTTTTTCCTACTCTTCTCTGAGGAAGTTCTTTTCCCAGCCAGCTGCGGGGAGGGGCTGTTTGGGTTTGCTTTCCAGAGGGACCCCTTTCAGGGATTCTTTCACAAATTTGCCCTAAACCAGGACAGGATGTAAGTCACAGCTATTTTATTTTATTAGTCTAGTTTATTCTTTTTAGCTGCCCAGAAGCATATTCTGTGATATTTTTGAGAGTCAGCAGTATAGCTTTCTTGTGAAAATTGAATAAAAACTTGGTGATACTTGCTGAAAAACACCACATCTTTTGTTCCTACTGTTCAGTGAATGTTGGTGATGGAGTAGGACACTTTAAGCAGATAAAGTTGCATTAGTGCTTTTAAATTTGTTCATGGGAATATGCTCCTGTAGAGCAATTGTTGAAGATGCAAAATCAAATAAATTCCTCATTTAGGAGAAAATTACTTTTACAAGGAGACAGCTATGAAAGAAATACATTTGAAAAGCCTGACGAGCAGCTTCAAATAAAACGAATTGTGCATGCTGTTTTCTTTTTTAAATACTGTAAAACTCATAGAGTTGCCTTTTTTTTTTTTTTTTTTTTCCTTTTCACTTTTGGCTTCTGTTACTGACAACAGAAAGAGAAACAGAGCATATCCTCTTCTATATATAAACTCACACATTTTAAATGCTCATTAGATGTATTAGCTACATAGGGGAATAAGTTATTTTTTCTTAATATGATTCAATCTGGATTCAGTTTTAATCTTAGAAGTAAAATTTAGGGTCTTTTATAAGTATTGTAGTTGTCTTACCTCCCTTATGTGTGGGACGTTTTTGGTAAGAAAAGATATATTTCCAAATGTCATAATATACACATTGTCATTAGTAAAAAATGTAGACATTTTTAGTCTACTTTTTAGTCTAGTTTTTAATCTACTTAAGAAATCTACCTTTTGAGAATTTTTTCTTTTTTTAGGTGATCTTTTCTTAATATTAAACCTTCCAGTGCCTTGAGCTCTTCATGCTGTTGAAATTCATTAGTGGTTAAATCTACATCAGGATTAAAAAAAAAATTAAGCACATAAACATATTTCCCTCCTGTTGAATGATGATATCCAGCATGACAGAAAGTATAAAAAAAACAAAGATATGTGCCTGAATGGTTCAAGGTGTAAGGGGTGTAAAGTGAACATGGCCATGACTGAACTGCAAAAAACCCTTTTTATCTCCAGACCACCCAAAATGCAGCAACCAATTCCTTTGTGGTAACAATCTGTTATTATCTGGGATTCAGCTATCAAACCCTGGAGAAATATTGTCTCATCTATAAACCACTGAGGCTTTTCATTTATTCTGAATAATAAGAGCACTGAAAGAATTTACATCAGCAGGTTTGACGAAATTCAGTCATAAAATTGTGCAAAAGAGCAAACAGATCTAAGTAACGTTGTGGGTTAAACAGCTTAGTAGGTAAAGAAAAAGCTGTTCACATGAAAAAAGGAAAGTAAGGAAATAGTGCATCACTTCCCGTGGGCAGCCTGCTATAAGGCCCCAAAATATTTGCTCAATGAGACTTTTAAAGGGGCTTATGGCTGTCCAGATACATGTGGATGCATATGAGAAGCAATGACAAAATATTCTCAAGAGGTCAAAAGAACATAACTAACATTTGTAACAGGCCTCTTTGGAAAATTGGAGAATGGGGCCAAAAGTGTAGATTATCATTCAACCAACATATAACACTTTTCAAAGCACTAATTTAGCCCATTCAACTTACAGTCAGGTGGGCTAAGTTACACAAAGATTTGATAAGTGGGAATTAGAAAAAGAATAAAAGGAGAAAGACAGAAAATATGTAGAAAAGAACAAATGTAGCTGCCAGTTGTGGTTGCGGCTGATAGCGTTTCCTAGAGGAGGTAGTGTCAGGACGCGTGCTTGCTGCAGGCTTTGGTTTAAATACCCTTTGGCCTTGCTGGGCCCTTCCCCCAGGTGGGACCTGTGGCCATTTGGCCACTCCAGGCCGGGCTGGGGCTCCAGGGGTGGCTGTGGAGCACGGCTCCAGCACACCAGGGATTGCGGCACGGCGGGGACACGGGCCCGGGGCTGGGCTGTGCGGGCACGGCCCGGCTGCCCCTGCCCCTCACACACAGCGAATGGTCCCAGACACCCCGCCCGGCAGGCTGTCCCAGCAGGTGTTCAGCCATCTCCAGGAAAGCAGGTCTTCATGATGGCTAATGGTTACTTGGGGAAAAGAATGCCATCCTAAATATCACCAGTTGCTGCCTTCCCTCAGGTTTTACGTGCTTGGCAATGA
The DNA here is from genome assembly GCF_009819655.1 of Sylvia atricapilla. NCBI lineage: Eukaryota > Metazoa > Chordata > Aves > Passeriformes > Sylviidae > Sylvia > Sylvia atricapilla. The sequence goes on along the minus strand of NC_089174.1, from coordinate 52,451,291 downwards.
AGTGGCATGGCCATGATGAACCCAAACACTAATCCTCTGTCTTAGCTATATTCCCTCTCAACTTCTTGTGCACCTTCAACCCATGTACTGGCAGGGCAGTATGTGGAGCAAAAATGGCCTTGGTGTGGGGCAAGATCCTCTCTGCTATGATTAAAGTACCCCTGAGTTAACAGCAAGTATGGAACACAGCACCATGTGATCTGCTCTGAGAAAAGTCAACTAAATCCTACACAAAGCTAGCACAGCTAAAGTTCCTCAAAACAAGTTTTTACAAATGTATTTTATTCTTCACATATGACAGTTATCTTGAATAAAATTCTATTTTTCTGTTTTCATGTATAATGTTAGGTATTTCCATTCAACAGCTCTAGGTACTAAATAATGGAGAAGGAAACTGCATAAAACAGAGAGTAAACAAAATAATTATTTTGGTAAAAATCATAATGTAGCTGTGCATGTGTGATATTTTCGTGTCTTTGATGCTGTGGAGGGAAATGCTCTGAATTTGCTGTGTATATAGACCACTGATGAAGTTTTACAAACAGGGTGTTTGAGATTTTGTTTTTTTACTACTAAAACAAAGGTGAAAGTGAAAATGTACACCAGTGCACATACATAAAATATGTGCCTGTATTTACTTTTTGTGATATGCTTATTATACCAAATTTAGTTAGACAAGGAACATTACAATGATTTCCAGTTGTGATTAGAACTGATAGATTGATTAAAGACACTTAATCCTAGAACATTCTTTATGTATGTAGCCCTTCAACTGGGCTCTTTTCAGGATTTAGACAAAACTATGTGCCAGAAAATTTATTCATATAATAATATCGGTATTAATTAATCTCATGAGATCTATAAATTCACAGCCAAGTTGATCCTTAAATTGATCATTTGCATATGAAGTCCTTAAAACCAGTAGGACAACATCTGTTTCCACAGGCTAGTCACTACATTGAGGGTCACAGAATGATATTCTTATGTACATGTGTACATTATTCCTGGAAACTATTTCAAAGACTACTCAATGAATTTTTTTACACTTTGGTGTTTCCAGAACCAGAGAAAGAATTTACACCATTTAGCAACATGTTTCTTTAAAGATTGTTGCATTTCTATCACTTCCGTGTTCCTAATTTTTGAAATGTTTTTCACATTAACATTATTTACCTGAAACTACAGCAAACAATATAAATATTCTTACCAGGATACATTTTTATATTTATTTAATGTACATATTCACACACATCATTTAAAAAGTGTATTTGGTTTAAAAGCTGTCATTTCATTGAGACAATGTAAGATCCTAGCAGCTAGTCAGAAGAGATGTAGGCATGTTAATATTTCAGTACGGGTTTGCATCTTCATTCAACTAGACCAGCTTATCTGCTGCCTAAGATATATAAGAGTGATAAGACCTAAGATTTCAATTAGATCTCATAGAGTGTTATGTTTTATTTTGGGGTGTTTTGGTAGGTTTATTTAGTTGGTTTTTTGTTTGCTTTTGGCTTTACTTTTTTTAAAATTTTATTTGCTATGATGCTTTTAAAAAAAACAATCACACAAAAATATGTTTAAAAATCAAAAAAATTAAAGAATTCCCTGAGAACCTCTATAATTTTCAACATCAACTTTACCTTGTAAATTATTACGATTTTTTTGTATGTCTCTCAATTCCAAGCACAATGGGAGATCTGCCTGGATGGGCTAACCTAAGGTATATGCAATTAGCTAAGACACAGAGTGATATTCGTGCTGAGTAGCCAATTTACTTCTCCTGTTGTGTTAATAATCCTCACATAATTATAAAGTAGTGAGTCATAGTAGTTCTACTTCAGTGCTTGGAGAATACTGGTTGCCTGCTTAATGTACTATTACCATGAAACACATTCTGGAGATTTACAACCTTGTTTACTACTTTACCATCCCACAGAATAATTGAAAAGAATTCAATTCTTCAATGAAAATAAAATACACAATAGTAATACAGATTTTATTTGTTACCAAGGTAACAAATATTCCCTTTACAATAACTTCACATATTTTTTTCTTGTATGGAATTTTGATTACAGATTTTAATAAGCATGGCTGTAAATCAGGTACATTTGGCATGATGGCCTCAACATGAACTTTCTAAAGCTAGGGTTTGTAGTAAGGAACTGCACAACTTGTTCATAGTAATGAAATTGTGTCAGAGACCACATAAACTGCAGGAACACTTTTTCTTTCTTTCACATCCTATACCTAATCATTGCCTGTTGATGTAAGCAGTATTCTTTCTACAGAGGGTTGTGGTGCTATGTTCTCAGAATTTTCTGTGAAACTCTTGAAATACCTGGAATAAGGCAGACCAGAGGATCAAAAGTATTTTCAGAAATATTTTAGATTTAATAGACTTTCCAACAGAATTAAGTCCTATGGTGCAAACTGTTTAATATAATTCTAATCAGTATTATAGTTTTATTTATTTAATTATTATAATAACAATTTCAAATTCTAGGAAAAAAACTAGAAAGGTAAAATAATTACAAAAAAGGACATTCTGTCTCTAACAGCCTTTATGCTAGGCTCCAATTGAGAAGGACATTAGCTGAGAGAGCTAGAAATACAAAACATTCCAAAATTTGTCAGTACCCTTTGTTGTTTGAGTGTTTTAAGTCAGTCTCTGAATACAGGTGAAAGATGTCTACCAGCTCAGTGCTTCACTGGATTATAATGTAGCTTTCCCATGTCCAGAAGAAAAATCAACTTGTTTTATTTTTTCCTATATTATATTTAGTCTGTTTTTCCTCTGTTGTGCTATATCATAGAAACTAACTACCTAGCTAATTAACTCACTCTTTAGCCTGTCAAATATTAGAATATTAGATTTTTCTATGTCCCTGCTTTAGCAAGAAGCTGGACAAAGTGGCTTCCAAATGTTCCTTCCAACCTTGACCATTCTGTGTTATTCTGTGATTTGGCAGTAATTTCAAGAAGAATATATCTGTAGACAAAACAATCTAGAGATACTCTTTTCTAAAGTAATGGATATTACTGCAGAACTGAATTTATTTTAATGAGTTACCAAATCACTGCATACTAAGCTTAAGTACTAAGTTTTACCAGATAATAATGTTTAAAGTTTCAAGGAATTCCCCACACCAAAGCATCACATCAAACAGGTCTATAGACAGAAACCCATTTCAAAAGAGACATGACTTCTAACAAAATGATGAGACTGTTTGCAAGGATAGTTTATGATTCAAATTAAACATTTCAAAGGAATTCAGAGTGGGCAGTCAAGCCTTTAAAGCTGTCTAGATCTAACAGCTGAAGATTTCCATTTCAAAGAGGTTATACATCAGGGTCAGAATGGACCTACTGCACACAGGACACAAATTGCAGTTTAAAAGTCAGTGAGCAATTTACACAGGTTAAACCAGAGCTATTCATATAATCCCTTAGCCCTAATCCTTTGCAATCCTGCACTTTTTCTTGAAAGACTAAAGACCTCCAGATTTTATATTGCATACATAGTTTCATAATTAAAACTTATTTAAAATGTAAAGAAGCTGTCAAAGGCCAAATATTCAAATTATAATAGATCCTACATTTGTGATTGCCTATTAAAGCTTAATAGAACATAGATTCTGTAAACAAAGACTTGGACATGCATGGAACATACAGCACAGCAAGATCACAAAGACCTGAGTCAGGCAATGTTAGTGTTTTCTAGCTGCTGAGTTCTTCTGTAATCTAAATGCCAATCCCTTACTGTACTTATTTTCCATTCATTTTCCTCCTTTACAAAAAATAAAAACAGAAGGAAGAATTTACCATGGGATATCAGGATCTAACAATGTTAGATCCAACAATGTGGCTACTGCAGAAAATGTCAATTCCCTAGGAGATGTGACTAATCTCAGAGGGACACAAACTCAGTCTCTCTCTCTTAGCCAGTCATTCTCTTTACCTGAACAATGAAAGACAATTCTTGCATCTATAGGGTTCCTGGAGGGAGGTGGTTGATTAAATCCAGAAGAAGGTCTTTCTTTGCACACAATCTTTCAGCTGCTGTCATGGTCTCCTCAACACATCTTACCAGATTTGGCTAGCCTAAAACTTATTAATTCCCTTAAACTAGACATAGCTCTGTTCAAGCCAGTTTCCTTTTTCTTTTCTAGTTTTTGCTTTTTCCTCAAGAATTTATCTTATTTTCTAAATAAGCCTGCATTCAGGATAAAAGAGAAAAAGTAGAAGCTGAGACAGATGTGTTACAACTGAGATGCAAATTCATTAAGTCATTCAGAACTTGGTGTTTACTTTCTCAAGAGTTCTCCTTGATTGTTTTAGTCAGTTGCCTGCCCTTACTTGCTCTGGAGGCCATCTCAGGATTTGTGTCAACATCGTTGCCATTGTCACCATTGATGAAAACACATATTTACTCCTCCAAAAAGAGTTGCTTGATCATTACATCTGGATAAAAAACAAGACCTTGGAGCAAGGTGTTCTACATAGGTCATTCTCACTAGAGTGGTTAATTTCTCAGGATGAAAAAGTCAGTGGTCTCCAAAAATGATACTGATGTCTAGGATATGTATGGTAAATATCCAGCATAAAACCACTTGTGTAAAGATACGGTGATGCAATAAAATCCAAAGCTTTTATTTGTATGTGTGTATGCACTTGAGCACAACCTATTTCAAAAAAACACCCCAAACAAACTAAAAAAACAAAACAAAAAACCCCAACCAACCAACCAACCAACCAAAAAAATTAAAAAAAAATAAAAAAATCAACACCAACCAACCAAACAAATAGAAAAGAGATAAATACTCAGCAGAAGATAAATCAGAAATGGAGCTAAAGTTTTCTTTTAAGAAAGAAAACTTTACTGTCTTAAACTGTCTTTAAGAAAGCCATATTGCACCAAACATTTCAGAGGCCTGCTAGTAGATATATGCCAAATAATTAATGGAAAAGAGATTAATTTTTATTTTCATACTTACAGATAAAGACTTTATCTGACTGTTCTTGAACATATTGTTTTCAGTTTTTAAAAGCCTGGTTTGAAAAGGAGACAAAATACAAGGATGAGAACAACAATACTTGCCTAGAATCTACATCCAGCTAGGCATGTTGTCAATTTAAAAACAGATGCTATTTTCCCTGATTTTCTAAGGAAACTTTAGTTTGTTGTGGATTTTCTTGAGTATTTGATTTCAAAATAGACTTCAACCATCCTTTCAGGTGTGTCATTCAGAAAAATAACCAATAGTAGACGCCTGGAAAAAGTACATAAACATTACAGAAATTCAGGTTTCACATTCTCAGCTTCTAACTCTCCAGCAAAAACTATGCAAATAATATCACCAAGGCAGGAGAAAAAGGAACAAAAACAAAAAACCAAACCAAAACAAACAAAAACAACAAAACAAACAAAAAAACCCCAAAAAACCCCTCTAGAAAATGCTATCATGTTCAAGAATTGAGCCAAACAAAATGTCTTTGCATTACTTCAGAGTTCTGAATTGATTTAAGTGTAGAGAAGGAGGTATACACCTTCATTTGAAAGAGTGATGTGCAAAAGACACAAATATAACTTGAGATAATAATGCAGAAAATAGTTCAAGCAAGAACTAATCATATCAAAGGTAAAGAAAAACCAAGGAAAAAAGATAAAGTTACAGGTTTTCAAACTTCATAAAGGATGATCTCTTGTGATTTGGTAAAAAAAAAAAAAAAGCATTGGTGTGAAAAAAAAAAAAAGGAGAAAGAAAAGGACAAAATTATGGCCCAATTACCAAAGATTAAAGGACTTGAGAAAAGTGTCATCCATCACAAAGGTATAGAGAGAAACAAGAATGCTTATGACTGTTCCATAGGAAAATACACAGACACTTTACAAAATATATATATATTTACAGAAGCATATACCATATATATGTACAGCACGAGAGCTGATATGCTGAAAAGCAGCTCTGTGGACAAGGACCTTGGGCTCCTGGTGGACCAGAAGCCATCCATGAGCCAGCAGTGTGCCCTGGTGTCCAAGAAGGCTAATGGTGTCCTGGGGTGCATCAGCAAGAGCATTGCCAGCAGCCGATGGAGGTGATCCTGCCCCCCTGCTCAGATATAGTGAGGCCAAATCTGGAGTACTGTGCCCATTTCTGGGGTCCTCATTTGTTTCTTCTGTTTGTTTCATTACATCCATGGAATGAGAGAACAGGATTGGAGCCTCAGTACATTTAGATATATACCTGTCCACATGGGGAAGCCTTTTTTTTTTTTTTTTCCTGAAGTACTTACAAGAGAACAATTGATTCTATTAACATAGCTATGTCTCAAGAATTTTCAATAAAGGAATCATAGGACACATAAAAAAATTTTTTTTTTTTTTTTTTTTTTTTTGTAACTTGCCTGTTTGGCTGAAATTGTCAGATAATTTTCCTGTAGTAATTATCTACAGTTCTTTCTCCTATTGAGAGAATGTGGTCAAATATTACCTGTAAAATTAATTGTCTAATACAAGAAAAATCTTTTAACTAAATGCTGGTAAAAGAATTCTTTTAAATTAGATATGAAACCCCTGTATTTATAAGGATGTCACAAAAGAATATATTCAATATTTTCCTAACCACCATATCTGACCATTTTTGCTAGTAAATTGTGAAGATTCTCCTCACCACTATTATAGTGTAATTTTAGATTTTAAAGTAAATCACACACAGAAGAAAATTGAGTATGTTAAGGAAATACTATTCTCACCATCTGCTTTTGACATTTCTCAGAATGTTAGAAAATACTAAAGATACTTTATTGATGTTTTGGCTCTTGAGGGATATTTTACTCTTAGAATGCACTCAATTTAATGCTTTTTGTTAGTTATATGTTCGTTGAGGATACCAAAACAGGAAAAGAAATTCAGAAATTTGAAACAAAGCATGCAATTAGACAATATATAGGATTTTCACTTTTTATTTTCTTGTCATTTTTAACCTAGGGGTAAATTCTTTTTGTCACACTACTTGCAGGAGCTTAGCTTGCCCTTTCAATTTACTCAAGTTAACTGGAAGTAAGCTGTCCTTTATCTATTACTTCAAACATAATGAATTATATTTTTCATTAACTTCTAATGAATACATGTGCATAGTTCAACAGTGCCTAGAGATTATAAAGCCAGAAATGTATGTGAGGAAGTATCTCTGGGATTAGATGTATTCTGCTGGCTGTACATCAAGAAAGAAACCACTCGGAGTGCTTTCTGCCTCAATATCCTGCAATAAATGGTTTTGCTGCCCCTTCTCATTCCTATATAGGACAATACTATTTGTAATCCTCTGAAATTGCCACATTTTTACATCAATTACCACACTTTTTATGGTTGATGGGTTCTTTGTTCAGTTTGGTTTGTTTTTATTTTTCTAATGGTGAAAGCAAAGTTAAATAAGTTTAGTGAAGGCAGATACCAGACATCTTTACCAACCCTGTGACCAAAATGCACATTTTTCCAAACTCAGAATCCTCCAAAATTCCCAAAAGGCCAAAGAATGCAATCCAGAGGGAGCGCAGCTAATGTCTATATTTTTAATGCTAAATTGAACCCTTTTTCCCTCACCTCCCAATAGGATACAAAATGAAAAAACAGAAACCTTCTTTTTGAAGGTAAAAGGAAAGGATCCCTCAACAAACCATATAACATCTATGCATGAGCCTTCTTCTTTGTATCACAGTAAAATCAAACCATATTTCAAAACTTGGTTCCTTTGTCTTGACACCTACTTAATTCCTTAGTTCCTTGACACCTACTTAAATGTAAAAAATTGGTGTGTGGGAAGGATGTCAACATATATTGTACCTATGGTGCAATCTCTGGTGTTACCTCTGATAACAGGAGGTAACCAGAAGAGAATGAAGAGCTATCACACTGCAGCAGTCAAGCCAATATGTAATTCTTTTTTGGATGCTAATGTTTGGCTAAATATTTTGACTTGACATTTTCTCCTGCAGCATCAGGGACTTGGCTGAAAACGTGATTGCGTGTGCAATCTTGATGCTCATTATAAAGAGCCTCATACCTGGCCTATCTGAAAAGCAATCAGCCTTGCAAGGGGGAAAATCTAGTAACTGTAGTCTTCTTTTGGCAGGAAGAGAGAAAGAAGTGATTGACTTTTCCCTTATTTTGTTATATGTTGACATAAACTAGGGTAACATTATAGTATGTTTCTCTTTCTGTATACCAAAGGGGTGAATTTAGCTGAGACTGAAACATAGACCTCAAGACTGTGCTTCCATTAACCTTGAAAGGCTGCAGATTTGGGTAGAGAGATAACTGATGTGGTTGAGCAAGGACAAGTGCCAGTGCCAGGTCCTGCACCTGGGGAGGAAGAGCCCCAAGTGCCAGCACAGGCTGGGGCTGACCTCCTACAGAGCAGCGCTGTGGAAGAGGACCTGGGACTCCTGGTGGATCACAGGTTGTCCATGAGCCATCAGTGCCCCTGTGGCCAGGAGGGCCAATGGAATCCTGGGGTGCACTGGGAAGAGTGTGGGCAGCAGGTCGAGGGAGGTGACCCTTCCCCTCTACTCAGCCCTAGTGAGGGCACACCTGGAGTGCTGTGCCCAGTTCTGGGCTCCTCAGCACAAGAGAGACAGGGAGCTACTGGAGAGGGTCCAGTGGAGAGCCACAAGGATGGTCAGGGGTCTGGAGCTTCTCTCTAATGAGGAGAGACTCTGAGAATTGGGCCTGTGTGGTCTGGAGAAGAAAAACTGAGAGGGGACCTCATCAACACATAGAAATATCTCAAAGGTGGGTGCCAGGAGCATGGTGCCAGGCTCTTTTCAGCGGTGCCCAGTGACGGGACAAGGAGCCATGGCCATAAAATAAAGCACAAGAAGTTCCACCTCAACAAGAGGAAGAATTTCTTTACAGTGAGGGTGGGAGAGCAGTGGCACAGGCTACTGGGGAAGGTTATGGATTCTCCCTGTTTGGAGACATTCAAAATCCACCTGGGCATGTTCCTGTGTAACCTGCTCCAGGTGATCCTGCCTTGGCAGAGGAGGAGGAGATGGACTGGATGATCTCCAGAGGTCCCTTCCAATCCTAACAATTCCGTGATTCATACTGCTGCTTATTGTTCAGGCAACAGTTATGTTACCATTTAATACCAGAGATTTTGAGACATGGGCAGATTTGCTCAACCATCAAAGAGACCTCAAAGAATATATGGCATTATTTTAATGATGAAAAATGACAGGCTTTCTTTATAATCAATAATAAATGGGTTTTGTAAAAGTATTACTCCTATTTTTTCAAAAATAAAAACATTATTTCTGTTACACATTTTGACAACTAACTTTCTGCCAGAAGAAATGTCTAAATGTCCATATTTAGTTTGCCATATCTGTTCAGAAGCCTATGATTTTTAGCATTTCATTTCTAGGGACATTTCTTGGGACACCTTATTATGGTATGTTCAATTTTTGTCTTACTTTGGATTTTTGCTCAGTATTTTTATGACATAAAATACATCTTCAGAGAAGTTATAAAAAAAAATTGATATACATTCTTTAGTTGGTTTCCTGAAATAGCTGAGGGTCTAGCAGTGACACAAATAAACAGTCAAGTCGAATTCAGGGCTTTGGCTAGTCCTTTTTGCCATCTGTACTAATATATCAATTTGATGGTGTGGATCACCCTGATGCGTTCCTTCCTCTAATGCTGCTAACTTGGAAGGGCTGTTGTTTTCCTATTGAACTTTGCAATACTGGCCAGCTGTTCTACAAACCCAGATGTTTCAACAGAAAAGATAAACAGATGACCTAACTGATATAAAGAGTTTACAAAGAGCTTTAGTTTTTCCTCTGCATAGTTGATCTTCAGCATCAAAGCTTCATACATTTGAAAGTCTATGAAGCTAAAAATATACCAGTTAAATCAGCCCAAAACAGACATAAAAGCACATTTACTATAATTTATATTATTTTTCCAATACCTCACATGAGGCTTCCATTGCTACAGAAAAACTTATACAGCTTTGTATAGTTGTAATCATCTGTTTCTGAAACAGGTTTTCCTGCTCTTGTGTTTTACAATTACTATGGATGACACAGGTAGAGGATCCTGTTCTGACCCTATTACTATTACATTCATAAAAATTAAAATGAAAATGCTGATGTGCAATTGTTTTATGGAAATGTAAACACCTGGAATTTTTTTTTAGAAGCGGGTATACATGATTACTATGATATAGGATGCCTCAAGGACTGCCTTCATATTATAAGGCTCAAAGTTTCTGTGAAAATATCTATCAAGTTGCACATACACAGACATCTAAAGTGCAAACAGTGTAACAGTGTAACAATGATTGCATGCATTAAATCAGGTTTACCTCTGTCATTTTATACAAAATGCAATGTGTATGGTGCATGACATTCCATCTTTCTCTTTTCCATTTAAACATCTAAATGGCCACTAACTTTGTAGCATGTGAAAGTCTCAGAATGATCAATAGCTTCACCTCCCTAATGGTAAGTATTTGCATTATGTTTTTATAGCTTGGGAGCCAAGGATGACTGTGGCAGAAGTAATTTGTAGGCCTTATCCTTATGTAAACTAAAAATTAGCTGCAGTGGGAAACTGGCTGCTGATGTTGATATGATTCTTCTGTGGTGACTGGAAAATTTTGTATGATTTATGAAGTTAGCGGGGGTTCTATAGTTTATTGACTAGTCCTTCAATCAAACTGCTTAGACAAAAGACAATGCTTTGGTATGAATTTTGAACTTTAGACAGCTTATGTTTATGCATGAGATATATATGCACCATGGCAATAGAGGAGGAGATGAATATCTGCTTCTCCTCAGCCCTCACAGAAAAGAGACTATTGAAAGCCAGTACAGAGAGAAGCTACTCAGCAAACAGTTCAGAGCACAGATCTTTTTTGCTTCCCTGAATCACTCTGTATACACAGAGCTTTGTGCCCCAGGGGTAGAACTCTGGTGCGTTACTGCTGCTATGCAGGTGTAATATTGAGCCCAGTACTATCAGGCAAATTTAAGAGCCTAACAATTTGTCAGGTTAAATATACTATAGACTTGCTGTTAATACCTGAAACTATAATAATACCTTAGCCTCAGCTAAAACACAAGTATAAATAAAGAATAATCTTGACATTTGTTTACCCAGCGAATTTAATGTACAGTGAGCTGGGATAAGAATTTATATTATTATATATACTTTATAAAGTTTTTCTCTGTGATCATTTCCATATGATTACTCACCATGATTACTTTCTCACAGTAAGATTATTTTATTGTGAGACAGATTATTTCCTTGGAAGAGTAGTAAGTTAACCTTTGAAAACAGCCAACCACTCAGCTATTCCCTGCTCAGTGAACACTAAGTGCATAAATAAGGAGCAGGGTAATGTAAATAGTGAAGAGTTGTTGTCATGATATGACTAACTACGAGTTTACATGCAGACAAGTCTTCAGACTCTCTCTATAAGATAGCTTGTGTTGCCTTTTGTTATTGTTAAAATGTGCAGTGGTGCAAGCCTTAAGGCTAATTCTTGAGGAACTATCATGTATGCTATTTTCACCGTGAGATATATCCCTTCAGCAACTTTTTAACCAAACTTTGAATTCTCTTTAAATCATCCCCTTTTCAAGTTTGGTTAGTAATTTTCCCATGTGTATGAAAAGTTTTACTGAACTCCAATGAGATCAGTAAATTCTTTAAGTAGACCATGTAGAAAGCTTGGCATAAGTTAAGCAGCAGGGAAAAGGAGACTTCTGGATGCAGAGGCCTCCTTCAAGAAAGAGAAGCTACTTCCCAACAAAGAAAAGAGAAAAGAGCATACAGCCAGGTAGAAAAAATGTTAAATCACCATCAGAAAAGCTGAAAATTATTCTGACCATCAGCTTTCTGAAAACATGAAAGCTAAAATAAAAAGAAAGAGAAGCAGTACTTTTTAAAACCTGCCACATATATAAGACAAATACCTGATTAAGATGTAGATGGAATATTAAAGAGTATTGGTCCATAGTAGAGAAGCCAAATCAGATTTGTGTGTATGTCTCAGTATCCACTACAACACTGTTTTCAGAAGTTTCCCAACAAATCTGTTCTTCACAGAAGAGAAAGGATAGGTTAATTCAAAAATGTCATGTAACTGTATTTCAAATTAACTTGAAACAATAACAAATCGCAATAATGAGATAGTATTTTCTTGTAAGTGTTCAGAGGAATTAAAATCCTAAATTGCTATCCTATGGAACTCACCCCTATCATTAATGTCTATACTGAATGAAAAGAAAATAATCAAAGTGTGTCATCAATGTTTAGTAAAGGATCTGTGAAAGTTAGAGAACTACATCCCTTTATTTACAACCTCTGCAGTGAGCAAAGTAGCAGTACAATTGCTTGGTGCAGTAAAAAATTTGATCACCTAGATCATTACAGTAGAAGAATGATACTTGCAGGAACTTGCACTAGTGTGGTGGGTTGACCTTGGCCACTGTATCACCCCTTTCCTCAGCTGATCAGAGGAGAGAAAATAACATGCAAAACAAGTTGTAGGTAGAGACAAGGCAGTTTACTAAATCAAAAGCAAAAGGTTGCATTTGGGCATGCAAAGGAAAAAAATCCCAAATGTTTTATTCTTGTATTAGCAAGTGGTATCTGCCCACTGCCTTGGAAGCAGGGCTCCAGCATATATAGTCAATGTTATGGAAAGTAAATGTTGTAAATAGTGAATGCCCTCCTTTCCTCCTCCTTTTCTTAGCTTTTATATCTAAAAAAGGTATGTGTCATCACTTTGGTTAATTTGGGTCAGCTGTCCTTATTGTGTGTCCTTCCCGAAGACCTTGTCTACACCCAGCCTATTGATGAAGGAAAATGTTGGAGGAGATATGGCTGATGCTGTGCCAGTGTTCCTCAGCAGCATCCAAAACACTGATGCATTACCAACACCTTTCTAGCCACCAATGCAAAGAACTGTGAGGGGTGCTGTGAGCAAATGAACTCCATCTCAGCTAAATTCAGAGTATTCAAAACCAATGTAGGAAAGATCTGTGATAAGTTATGAAATTTGCTAATAAATAAACCAAAGGAAAATTGACTGTGAAGAGTTCCAGAAAGGTCTTACAATGTTGAATGCATATATTGAAATTATTTGTCAAGATAAAGTCTGTGCCAATATACAGCAATTTACAGGGAAAAAAATTAAAACAAAAAAAACCTTAAGCCAGCTATTTACATTTCTACTTGCCAGGAAAGAGTAATAGTAAACAGTTTTCTCAATGATCAATTCAAGCTTTAACAACACCCAAAATGTCCTACAAATTAATAGGAATCAACAAAGAATTGAGACAAAATTAGAAATCACTATCATTGTGCTACTGTACAAATTCACATTTAAAATACAGCATATGGGTGAGATAATTTCATCTAAACCAAAAAAGCAGCAGAATTAGGACAGAACAGAAAATAGTGAAAACAATGTTTAAATGAGAAAAAGTCTTCATAAAAAGAGGAATTGAATAGCCAGGAGCCTTTAATCTTGGAAAAATTCATCAGATAGAAATGTTCTTGAAGACATAAAGGAGTTTGTCAACATAAAGGCGACACCGAGTAAGAAGTTATCAATTTTTTGCCTAGTATTGAAACAGCGCGGCAAGATTTTTGCTAGTGGGGGTGGCTGTAAGAAGGCTTCTATAAGAAGATGCCAGAAACTGCCCACATGTCAGACAGAGCCAGTGCCAGCCAGCCACACGCTGGACCCAGCAATGGCCAAAGCTAAATAAATCAATGACATCAATGACCTCTCTGTGATAAAATATTTAAGAATAAAAAGTACAGTGCCACAGTTGTTAGTAGGGATGAAAATATGAAAAAAGCAGCCCTGCAGACACCAAGGTCAGGGGACAAGGAGAGGGAGGCGATACTTCAGGTGTTGAATTCTAAGGTTTCCTCTAAGGAATTGAATTCTAAGGAGGCCATTGTGCAGACTGTGGTGAGGCAGCTGTGCCCCTGCATCCACTGAGGTCCAAAGTGAAGCAGATATCAATATCAACCTGCAACCAAGGCAGAACCTCGTGGTGAAGCAGGCAGATAGGCCCTGCTGAAAGTTGTAAGTGCCTGTAAAGTGCCCACACAGGAGCAGGCACCCAACAGGACTTGCACCCCATGGAGAGAAGCACATACAGCTGCAGGTTTTCTGGCAGAACCAGTGGCAAGGACCCATGTTGAACTTAATGAAAGAGTCTATCGCATGGGTAGGATCCTACACTAAAACAGCGAAAAAGCATGAGGAAAAAAGAAAGGAATAGATTAAGAACTTTGAACTGACTGCAACTACAATTTTCCTGTGCTTCTATATGACTTTGAACTAGGGAGAGTTAGGATTGAGTTGAACATAGGAAGAAGGGAGGGGTGAGGGGAAGATGTTTCTAGTTTTGTTCTTATTTCTCATCATGCTTGTCTATTACAATTGATGTGAAATAAACCAATTTCTCCTAGTGAAACAAATCAATTTCTCCTAGTGAAACAGATTTTGCCCACAACAATATTGTTAAGTGATCTTCCCATTCTTATTTTAACACATATTTTAATTTTATTTTCTCTCCCCGTCTATTTGAAGAAGTGAAGTGATAGAGTGGTCTGATGGGAATCTGGTGACTCAGCCAAGGTCAACCCATCACATCTCAGCATAAGAAGTAGTGAGTGCTCATTCAGTTGTCAGGAAGGAGGCTTAAAAACAAATCAATAGAATATTTTTTGGCACAATAGCTATCCTTCAACTAATTCAGAAGCAGTAACATACAACTATTAGTCACATTGCCGCATCACAATGTCCTGGCCCTTCACAAGAAGCACAAGTGCTGTATAAGCACAGGCATGAGGTTCCTATTTTCAAGGATCAAGTTAATTCCCTGACATGGTACTACCCAGGAGCTAATTTGGTACTATGTTCTGTGACAGGTAGATATGTTCTTATTAATTCCATAGTTTCCCCAGGTACAAAACAAGCATCAGACTTATTTGCTTTGTTTTCAGAAATACAGGAAGGAGTTTTTACTCTTTGTACAGTGAGTTTGCAACTAGAAAAAAAAATTTGCCTGATCAAAGTTAATAGAAATTCTGTGGCTAGCTCCTGTAAGACCAAATTTTTTATCACTACATAGGCTATTAGCTGTAAAAAGTGAACTTTACTGATTTGCATCTTATATCTTAAGTTTTGGTGGGTTTTTTTTGATTTTGTTGTTGTTGGTTGTTGGATTGGGATCTTCTTCTTGATTGTTGTTTGGTTTTGCTTTTGTTTTTGCTTTTTTTCCCTCATTTTTTTCTGACTTTCCTGGAATGAACTTCCTTCGCTTGATGTCTACTCAAGAATTCAATTTTTTTTTAAATTTATGTACAATGAAAAAATATATATCTTCTATATACTCAGATGAGGAATTTTCCACATGAATTACTGAAAATTGACTGAAAATTGCTTTGAAATAAGGTAGATGGTGAGGAAGAGGAAGTAAAATAGTAATTTTTCAATAGATACCTAAAAGCAAAATGCACGTTTTCATAAATGTGGTTAATGTTGCCAGTTTTCTAAATATGAAATACAATTTCAGAAGAGTTTTATGTATTGAATTTTATAAGTGAAGTGGTTAAATTCATACATTTGAGGATGAATTCTTAACTTCTTAACTTAAATGATACAGATTTGCTGAGCAGAAAAAAGAGAAATTAATATTTTCACTGATAGTGTAAATCAGGTAAGCAAAAGGAATTTTAGGCAGATGAAGTTCTGACTTCTGACATATGCATTTTAGCCATTCTGCAAAATTATTAGTCTTTTCTGTATTTCCAGAGTTATCAAATGGATCCTTGCATTTCAGACATATAATACTCTGGATGTGTATTTCCTGAGTATAATTATACACTGTTCTAGAAAACCACTAAAAGCTCACATGTATTTAGGCATGAATATAAATGAGGATTCATTGCAAACTCTGACACAGAAAAACTTCAGATATTTTTAGGCATTACAATGAAACTATGAAAATAAAATGATCACACTGATCATTCGGTGATCATTCAGAAGAGTAGCCTATGGCACACAATAGTAACAAGTAAATGAAGACTGAGTTTTCAGATCCATTGGTAGAATTTTAAACAAGTAGATTAAATAAATCAAGAAATGACAAAGAGGAAAAGTACAGAGATTGAGAAAGGGAAGGTGAGAAAAGGTCATCAAACGCTGAGCTAAGCAGTACGCAGAAAAGTCATGAGTATGCACTGAGGTACTTTAATAGCAAATGCTGTTGGCAGAAATGTAGAGATACCAGGCTAGCAGGTAGGTGGATGACATCTGCCCCCATCTACTGAGACATTGCACTAAAAATTATGGTGAATCCTATCACCTACAAATTTCTGAAACTTCACTACACTTCATTTTGTTGTTTTATTTTGTGATGATTTACAATTGTACTCTGCAACTGTTATGACAGATTACACCAACAAAATAATGTGGAATATCAGCAATTTCAAATAAAATTTTTGCTTGAAAGTGCCTTGGATTGAAAAAAAAAAAATCCAATATGAATACCAGTTCTCATTTAGGTAAGTTTGTTCCTGGAGATGCACTCATGAACTTTCATAGAATCATAGAATGGTTTGGGCTGGAAGGGACATGAGAGATAAGTTTCCATCCCCTTGCCAGGGACAGATTTACCTTCTACTGGACCAGATTGTTCAAATCCCTATCCAGCCTAGTCTTGAACACTTCCAGAGGTTCTGCGTATGTGTGAATATATATACACATAGCAGCTAAAGATAAAAAATCTGTTTTCTTAGGTGAAACAGAAACATATATTCTCCCTTCACCCTTATTTTGAGAGACAGATTCACGGGTATTTTCATCTTTAAAAAAGTGCTAATGAAATCCCTTGAGAAGTAATGTTCCTCACAAAATAATAAATTATAACAACTGATCACAAGGCTTGTGATTCAAACCTTACAGATAAAATCAAATCTCTAATATGAGTGTACTATGCTATATAATACTCTGTGAACACACTAAATAACAACAGGTGTAGTTTTTTCCTTACCGACAACAGCAGAGTCTTTTCTTTCCTTACTAATTCACTTACTTTTACATGAAGCTTTCAGGATTTTATTTTAAATGAATACTAATACTAACCCTGCAAATACTAAGGTCAAGGCTAAATCCAAAATCAGAACATCCATAGCTGTGTGGTTCTGCATCTGAGTTAATTAGTCTTGCTGTTAGAGCTAATGAGCCTAGGCAGTGCACTGCAGTAGTGCAACCTCCTTTATTTTGCACTATGAAGTGCAAGCAAGTGAGGAGAAAAATACAGTATGTCTGTAAGCCTATCTTTTTCCAAGGAAATTGAGGTTTACCCATTGTATGTGGCAGTTTGAAACCATATACTTTAACCAGAGTTTGTTATGGCCATTTTGAGGAAACTTTTAAACATATATAATTTGACTATCTCACATGGTTTTACTTCCCATGCCCCTTCTTACTATGACCTTCGAAAACTTTTGACTGGACAGAGAAATCTAGTCATGTCTCAGTAGTGGCTGAAAAAATTAATAGGGAACACAATTTTATTAATTAATATGGTTTTCAAATGTTGTAAACACTTTTTGAGAGAATTAGTAACCAGTGCAAAAATTCAAATTAGGAAGATTTTGCATAATATGACTGAAGTGGGGGAAACTTCAAATTAGTTTTAAATGCAAGCATTAAGAGGGATTCTTCTTTACAGCATAATTTATTGTATAATTGCATTTTCTATGTGTTTCATGAGATTTATATGCTCACAAGGACTCAGGTCCAGATTTGGTTGAGCATCACAAATTGGGTAGGAGTAATGACTGTTTCAAAGACTAAAGCAAAGTCTAGAATTCTAAAGCTACTTCCAGACAATTAATTTTGTCTATCTGAACAGTAAATCCAAAATAGCTGATATATTAATGTAATTATGTTTTGCTAAGCAATTAAAAAAGACCTTCAGTTATAGTGTCATGCATGTAGGATAGTTTTAACTTGAGTTCGCTTTTGATAATTGCACAACAATGTTATTTAAGCAGTCTCCATTTGGAATGGATAGAAGAAATTACAGATTGAAATCTGAAAATCATAACTATATAAAATGCCTAAATATATAAAAAAAAAACAAACAAACCCTCTAGAAAATTCATGCTGATCAACACTGGGAAACTGAATTAATTAATATTATATTTAACATAAGAAAGAAAATACAAAATATAAAATACCAAGTATAATAAATTATTCTATTTATAGAAACACTTGACATTTTAAATATTCAACTTAACTGTGTGCTTTTTAAAGTAAATGCTATTTTTTTGTTTGCATGCAAATATGAATTTATTAGTTTTGTATTGGAGAAAACAACTTAATTTACTAAGTGATAAAAACTCTGAACATTTGGATTTCTTGTGTATTTTTTCCCTGAATGAAGAGGATACAAACACACTGATCAGCATGAATATGGTCCTCAGCAACAGCTTGTAGATGGCCCTTCTTGAGCAAGGTTATCAGACCAGATGATCTTGGAAATCCCTTTCCAACACAACCATTTCTGATTCTATGATATGGTACTGTTGAGATGGTAATTTATCATTTTTAAGTGTCTTTCTAGTACACTGATTGAGATCTTTCTAGAACGCCTTCACCCAAAATTCTCCCATTGAAATTTTCTGGAACACGTTTCTATATGAAATTTAAGTATTTAAATACTTATTTTATTTTGCTACAGAACAAATTTCAGAGTATTCCTTTTCAACGAGAAGAAATGTTGATCCAAAGTAATATCTCTAAGTCATATTAACTACCACTAAAATACAAGGATTAATTTTTTTAAACAATGAGGTAGACCCAGAGGAGTTGTTTATGCACAGATTAGAGGATGCAGAAACAGGGTGGGCACTCCCTCTTGCTGCCCACACTGCTGTCTGAGACACAGCTGAGATTTTGTATAACCCAACTGGAGCACTTCTGTCAGGACTAGGACTGGAGTGGCTCCTGCAGGGAAGGCTATTTTATTTGCTGTGGACAGGACAATTGCTCAAATCATAATGCATGTACATGGTATAATGCCTGGGCCTATTCAGCAGGTTTAGGGAAAGGTAGTTTGATACACTTGAGGTAGTGGCTGAGATGAAAAAACAATGTTGTCAGGAGGTTCAGTACTTGCAAGCTTTAGAACATTAGATATCTAGCAAACTTTAAAAGAGCATCCAAAGTAAGGCCCTTCTCACATGAAAAGAGAAAATTTCCTAAACCATTAATACTGGGTGATTTCCTTTGCCCTTAGTATTTAGTCTTCTTCCAAAACCCTGTTACCCGACCAGTCTGTCAGCCTCCAGTTAAGGGGGTCCTTCACTGAGCTGTCCTGCTGGATTGGAGGGTGACTGACTTAGGGAAATACAACAGCACAAGGGAGACCCTCAGCAGGTCTTCCCAATTTATTACCCCTCAGGGGGTCTTGTTATATGAGTTTGTTATCCTCTTCCTAGCACACTTGAAGAACCCACACCAAGTGTTTCTAGAATCACATCCTTTATTAATATCAAATTGAGACAAGTTAATGGTTGATGATTGCCACTGATAGTATCTGACTGCAAAAACATATTGAGAGGAATACACAGAAAAGCTCAAATCCCCAGTAAAATATTCACCGTGAGTGGGTATGGTTATCACGTAACAGGCATCCCTATGGGAAAGAAGACGGGTTCAGCCCGTTGATGGATCCTAGCTGTTAAAATGTGAGATCTTCCCTAACTTTTCCCCCGTTATTTTTTTACTTCTTCTCTATCTTTAGGTGGAGATTGATGGACTCTAATCATACTCTGATACCAATTGTTGCAAAATTGTCTCTCTTTGCTTTTAAAGATTCATTCAAAACTATAGAGTGCATGCCCAGAGAGGGGAGGTGGTACCTTGGAGCCTGGTACCTTTGGTGTGGAGAGGTGTGTTAATATCACATTTAGGCTATAATGAACAACTTTCATCCAAGGGGAAAAATTTTGCCACAGCTGGAAACATCTGTGAAGTTAGAAAGCTATTACCTAGCTATCATCAGTTAAACTTCATGGGATAAAACGCACAACAGGAACACTGCAACTCATGGCTTGCAAGCAGATCAAAACAGAGGCACTAGAAGGGGCAGGGGACTAGAGTTGTGCCTCCCATTTGTAAAAAATACTGATTGATTCCACCAAACTGTCTCTGGAAAGCAGTATGGAACAGATCCAGACTTTATGGATGAAAATTAGAGGCCTAGCCAATAAATGAAACCTTATGGCCTGTGTATACTACAGTCAAGGGTAGGCTGTCAGTGAAGTTCAAGTATAGGAAGCATCATGCTCACAGGCTGTACCCAGTCTGGGCACTTATCTGCTGACAAAATATAACAAGCTGTAAACAGCCCCAATACCCTTCGGGGTGCATTTGCAGGCAAGCCCAATTGCAGGCAAACCCTTACTGGATCTGTTGCTTCCCAACCTACGTAACTAACAAGAAAGGGCAAAGCTCTTGTCACTCTGGGTTGCAGTGGTCATGCTGGTTTTTGCTTCAGTTTTCAGTCTTCACACATCCCTGAACATCAAGTCCTTCCCATAATAAAAGAACAGCATATTCATGAAGTCCTTAGGACCCTGAATAGTCATAGGTCTATGGGACCTGGTGAGATGTATAGTCCTGAGGGAATTGGCTGATGCAGTTGCCAAGCCACTCACCACCGTATTTGAGAAGTCAAGGCAGTCAGGTGGCATTCTTGGCGACTGGAAAAATGGAAACATGCACTCAGTTTTAAAAAGAGTAATAAGAAGGACTATCAACTCACCTCAATGTCTGGTAAGATATGGAAAAAATGCTCCTGAAGTTTTGTCAAAGAATATGAAAGACAGGGAGGTTTCCAGAGATAGTTGATGTAGCTTCACCGAGGGCAAATTAAATACAGCCTTAAGTGAGTTAACTACTGAGCAATAAGATTTTTCAAAATAATTTTTATCTTGTCTTCCAATTAGAAAGCCTAGCCCTGTACTCATATACTGAAATATCCCCGAAGTAGGTGCTCCTGACATAAGCCCGTTTGCTCAGAGGCAAAATTTTGCATTTTCTGAAATTTCTGGAAAGGAAGTTCAATTTCAGTTTTATTTATTTCAATTTCAGCTTCTTTGAAAAAGTTTTATTTATGCTATTTGTTGTTCATTCTCCTTTCCCAGTCTGTGCTGCTTTATTTTTCAGTGTAGCATTAGAACACAAAATTCAGTCACTCACTGTGCTCTAGCACATACTTGGGTTAAAACTGGTCACTCCATGACAGTCTTACAGGAAATATTTTTGACCTGTCTCCTCACTTCATACTGTCTTTTTTTTTTTTTTTTTACCTTGAGGTGAGGTTTAAATTACTGTTTTCTAGAAGAGAATTCTTCCGTATTTCTTACAGAGAAAAAAACCCCTCCCATTTAGTGAATGCAAGGCATTACTGAGAATTCTCGGTTTTATCTCTAAAGAAAAAGAATGAAAACTATGCTAATTCCTTCCTCATCTAATTGCTGCTAAGTTAATAAGGTATGTTCTGAGTGTTGAAAATGTACAATGAGGCATGAGAGAGCATGGATATTAGCATTTGTCTTCTTCACTGGGGTTCATTTTAAAAATAAAATGATTGCTCATGTAGCACTTTGAAGTCCATTCTGGGAAGTGCCATAGTACTAGTTAAGGCTAAAGGTTTGGGTTTGGTTGAGCATTCATTATTTTTATTTTATTTTATTTTATTTTGATTT
This sequence comes from Sylvia atricapilla, assembly GCF_009819655.1. NCBI lineage: Eukaryota > Metazoa > Chordata > Aves > Passeriformes > Sylviidae > Sylvia > Sylvia atricapilla. Next base: position 52,429,465 of record NC_089174.1, on the reverse strand, counting down.
ATATTTTATTTTATTTTATGTGGGGAAATGCTGAAAGAATATGCAAAAGAACTGAAGTTATCATTATTGAGCTTCTATCCCATAAGATTTCACTGGATATTCTATTATATTATTCAATTTCCCATTGACCTGGTTTTGTTCCCCTGATTATAACAGAGTATTTCTCAGAATGCTCAGAATGTCTTCTGTAATAAAACCAGTTAAGCCTAAAACCTCCCCCCGTGCTCTTTAAAGTATAAGTGAGTTTTAAATTGATTGACTAAAACAAAACACCCTCCTTATTCCTCAGGGAATTTATTAGTTGAACTTAGGCCACACTGTGAGTTCTTGCATGGGTGTCCAGGGATTCAGTATTGAAAATGATGAGAAGTGATGAATCCTAGTCAAATGAAAACCCTGAGAGATACAAAATTTTATTAGGTGGCAGATGCAAAACACAATGAGCTTTCAACCCAGCTATTTTATCCCTAGGAAAGGGTCTATCTGAGTCAAGCTAATTTCCCCCACTTGTCTGGGAATATATGAAAAGATCTATTGTTCACAGAAATTCTGTTAATTTTTTTTTTTCAGCTTGTTATGATCACAAGTTAACACAATAAAGTCTGAATGAGATAATTTCTAAATTATTATTATTTCTAAACCTATCTTTCTTTAAGTTACATTAATTTTGGGCTGTTCCAGTTACCTGCATTTGAGGAATAGGACATCTACAGTCAATTAGAGCAAACTTACATCTACCGAATATTGTACAACTAGCATTGTATTTTCTTACTTCCAGCATATTTTATGCATTTTTAATATTTAGAGTAATTTAAATTTACTGAATATTTCACAGCTAGAAAGAGTGGGGCTGTCAAAATCCTACTTCCACTATAGGAGAAATTAATTAAATTCATGCTATAAAGCAATCTGCTTTTTTCATATATAGAACATTCTTTACATGCATGAAGCCATTTTAAAAATATATTACTGTCATGACACTCATAGCTGGATAAGTACAAGCATACTTAATAATTATTAGTGTTGGAAATGTATCTTTAGGTTGTTCTTTTTTTCATTAATCAGGAGAGAGATTTTTCATTAATCAGTTTTTTTCCTACCATATACAGTATTAACTTCAAAACTGAAAACTTTTCTAAAAATTAAGCTTCAAAACTTTCACAAAAATTGAAAAGTTAAAGTTACTGTTCACAGAAAAAATTCTAAGTGAAAATTAAGAAGTCTGCAATTTCTTTATATCAGTTCAGACCATGTGACCAGCATGAGTGGGACTGCTTAGAATCTTAGGAAGTACCCACCAGAAACAGTCAAATATTCCTTGGATAAATAGCCACACAGACTTGTACACTGTGAAGTCACACTCTTAAAAATTACTGTGAGTTGTTATCAAACAAGAGCCATTAAAATATGCTTTGAACCCAAGTTCAGTGGTTGCAAAATCCTAGACTGATGTTTATCCAAAAACCATGTTTCCCACCTGATAGGTTTTTTTGTGCTATGGCTTACACAATTGGCTACAGATACAACTTTCTGTGTCTCTAGTCCAAACTATGACTAATCAAAAATCAGGAGACAAGTATTATCATTCATATATTTTTATATATATTTTATAAATCTATTTTATATATATATATATATTATTCTTTTTTTAATCTACCACATTCACATGTTCCTTGATTGTGAATTTTTTTTCATCCTGTAATAATAAAAAAAGGATGATAATGAGATCTTCTTGTTTTAACTAATTTATTCCAAGAAATATAAAATACTTGTTCTGTTTTGACAAAAAAGTCTGACTGATGAAGCTAACAACATGGTGGGAAATGGGTTACAGACCAAAAATTTCAGGTGAGGAAGTGGATGAAGTCTTCTTTAAAATGTTTGAGAAGATGTCTGTTGTAGAGGACATCTCCCTGAAAGACAGTTTGGCAGGACATAAGTAACCAAAACCTCTGGAGAGTTTTAGAGAGCTTCCCAATAAAGAAAGTGGATGGGCCAAACAGGGGTGACACACAGCTGGATCTGCTGTTTGCTAACAAGGAGGAGCAGGATGGACATCTGGTAATCAATGGTAATGTCAGCTGCAGTGATCATGAAGGTCAGTGGTCTTTGAGCTCCTGAAAGAAGTGAGGAAGCAGCATACAGAAAATGAGTTCGAAAGAACAGATTTCATCTTGTTCAGAAAGCTGAAGATGGTATTCCAGTTTCTGAAAACAGTTCTGAATGACAAACCAGAACAGTTTATCCCGATACTCAGAATGCTTTGGCTAAGGGAGAAACTCCCAGCATAGTTCCAATTGAAAAAAGACAGCATAAAGGGGTGAAATAGAGACAGGTTACTAAAGAAGACTTTAAAATCCTTGCCCTTCACAGATGCACAGATGATTTCAGGAAAGTCAAACTCAGCTGAAGTCAGAGGCATATAATAGGAAACAAGAGTCTTTGCTATGTGAGTAGCAAAAAGCTAAACAAAGGCAAAATGTCAATGCTGCTGAATGAAGGCTGTTGATTTAGTGACAGTGGAGAGGGAACACTGAGGTATTCACTGCCTTCTTTGCCTCAGTCATCACTGACAAACTGTGACAGGTCTTGCAGTTTAGTGACAGGGCTCAAGGTGGAAGGGAGATACCAGAAAAGAGTGAGGACTGAGTCAAAAATTGCTTGCAAGCTATCATCTCTCTTGAGTCTCTGGGATCTGATGGGCAGTACAAGGAGGGCTGAGGTAACAGGCCAGTATAACTTCTAGGTCATTTTGTGTTAGATGTGTCATGGAAACTGAAGAAAGCCTTCGGCAACTGAAGAAAGGCAAATTTTACATACATCTTCAAAGCATAGGCAAAAAAAGAAGAAAAAAGTGGAACTGTAGGCGTCAGTTTCATCTCTGAGAAAGTCACATTTTGTAGCAGGCAAGGGAGAAGAAGGAAATTTAAGACAGCCAGCACAGATTAGCTAGGGGCAAAATAGACCTGCACAACCTTTCTCCTTCAGTGATTAAATAACCAGATATGTGAATATGGGTAGAATAGTGGTTGTCATCTATTTACCATTATTTCCACACTCACTCTTTTTGTTAGCAATCTAGACTATAAACACTCAGTAGCATAGAATTTCTAACATTCTGTTCAATGAAGCAGAATGCAAAACAGGTTTCCCTGAAGCCGCACCACCATATTTGGTTCTGGAAATGAGTAGCTTCACCTTAAGTAAAAACCAATGTCTGACTGGACCAGACACAGTGAATAATTGTACTATATGACTGTTTTGTTTACATTTTAAATGTCCCACTATATATCAAAAGACATTTATCTACTTGAATGTCACTCCAATGTTCAAAATTATATTCAACTCTAGTTTTGGTGACTTAAATGAGCTATCACTTATTGCAATTTTGTACTTAAATTAAATCAAAAATTATGTGCTGTCTTTGTTCAAAATATATGTGAACCTTTTCTTCTTTAGCTTTGCTATCATGTATTTAAGACACTGAAGAAAGAGCATGGAGAATGAAATCTTATTCACATGCTAGCAAAACGCCAAATTCTGTCACTTGATAATCATGTGCTAGTCTAATAGCAAAGATCAAAGACATTGTATTATTACTTACAGTGTTAGGGATTGTAGCTTGGGATTTATTTTTTATTCTGTGAGAGGAAAACCTTATGAAACATTCCTGTTCAGCCCACCAGTGGCCATCAAATTAGGAAAAAACTTTATTGCCCATCTGGTCTTTCAGATATGTTCTTGCTATTATTCATGTTTTTTACGTAAAAGTGAAGCTCATAGTACACAAAGAGAGCTAATGTGCTAAGCTCCTAAAAGCTTTAGCTAAGGCTCTCTAAGTCTTTATTTCCTAGGTTCATACAAGATATAAAGTTATGCAGTTGACTGTAATTTCAGATCATGTGTTTGGGTTTCTCCACAAAGAAATAAACTTTCTTAAATTATTTTACTTTTAGTTTAATTTTCTACTTCTGAAACAAGAGAAGGGCAAGAGAAAAAAGATCATGTACTGCATTACTATTTATCTAAATACAATGGTGATTATTAAGTCATAAAAACACAGTACTGAAAATAGTTAGTCTAATGTTGTCACAGAAGAAAATCTGGTAAAATTTTTCAGGCTGTAACAAAAGATTTATAGCTTCATTAACTATGTTTGTGAAGTTGGGTATTATTTGATTGTTAAATGTCACTGATAAATTGACACACTCTGCAATTTTAACTACACTGTGACTCTGTAATATTGCACATTAAGATAAAATGGCCACTGTTATGTGAATTTAGATGTGTATTTAAAATACTCATTATTAGAATTTTCAGTGACTGTACAGTTCACTAGTCAGGTAAATAAAACAATCAGGAGAATTTCAAACAATCTAAAATGTTAATTAGACTGCTGTGGGCAATTTCTAAGAAGCCATGGAAAGACTCAAACTTCATGTGTTTTTGACAAAGACATTGAAGCATCATAGACTGGCATGTCAGTGATCCACATAATTACTAAAGAGAACACACTTACCAGGTTTCAATGTAAGGTAACTAAAGAAATGGTTGGTTAGAAGCACAGAAAGATTGGATTATATCATACCTATCAGATTTCATATTTTTTTTTAAGTCAAATTTCATAGCTCCACTAAACTCCAGAAAAATAGCCTTAAAGGAACAAACCACAAGCATTAGAGCTCTCTCCTTAATATCTTTAAAATATGTTTTAAAAAATAATTTATTTCATATGCAAACCAATGCACTTCACCATACAATTTTCTTCTCAAGAAAACCAAAATAACCATTTCATATTTGAAAGCACCTATCTGAACAGAACTTTAGGATGCACAGATCTTATACTGACATTCTTTTCACACTTGTGAAACCCCAAGTAGCAACACAGATCTGTAGGAAGTTGCATTAGAGATATAATAGCAGTCTTAATTTTCAGTGGCATTACTTTTCAATATTGTTTTATTGTCAGCAAATTGAACACTCCATCTTGCCATACGCTTCTTTTCTCACAATCTTTCAGTACCGCCATGTCCTATGCAGACATTAGAATAATAAATAATATACAGAATTTCAGAGAATTTTTGAGTAAGTGTTATGATAATGGAAATAATTATTCTTAATCTTCTTTTTAATGGAAATAATTATTCTTAATCTTCTTTTTCATTTTCAGTGAACTTAGCATCTGCTTTTGTGTCTGAACCCATCACCCCATGTCTCTCTGTGGACTGCAAGGAGTGGATTTCAAAAAGGAAACTTTCCATATCCTATATAATTATTGTTAAATAAAAATTTTCTCTTTTAAGCTTTTCAAGGGTCTAAAGAAATCCACACTCAAAAGGTTCTAAGTGTTTGATATTTGCAACAGATATAATACATGGAAAGAAATATTTTGATTTAAATAATTAATAAGTTAACCAACAGAACTGAGCTTTTTTTTTTTTTTTTCATGGCCTCCCTGGTTCTTCTCATGTCTTAACATAAAAGAATGAGATCAGATGTTCAGTAGGGGATTGATTATATACACCAGAGTGACATTTGCATCCCTGAATTATGCTCAGTACAATTTTAGAAAGCTTTGTTCAAAAGAAAAATTGAAAGGAGGGAAAACAGCAATAATTTAGACCTTTAGGAGGTTTAGACTTTGTAGTTTAAATTACAAAAAAACACTGCTAATCAGGTTTGTGCTGTGTTGGACAGGAAATTAGGAATAGAAAGTGAGAGACAAAGCCCACCAAAAGTGTGGGAGGATCGCCAGACTCTTCAGCACTGGGACACTCTTTTATTAAATGAAGAAACAGACAGATGAGGAAAACCTTGCAGTGCCTAAAGAAAGCTAAAGGCCAAACATTTTATTTGAAGTCAAAATATAACTGTCCAGATCAATTCAGCAGGTTAAAAAAAACAGCAGTAAATTATTTCAGTCCTGTAATCCTTAGTTCCTCAGTATATGCTACAAAGACAATTTATTTTACCCAGCTGCTCTTTCAATTTTGACAATATAGAAAAGACATATTATTATCATTTGCAAACAAAGTTCAACCTTGAATGAAATCTAGAGTAAATTTGAAAAGCATTTTTTCCAAGTGAATCCCTTCCATTTAGCAGGATCTGGAAATGTTATTTATTTAGGTCCAGAGTCTATCCCTGAAACACTCCTCCTGTGGCACTTGGACTATTCATGACTAAGGGACTTCCCTGACAACTTATAAATAAGAACACCTTTTCTCTCACTGGACTAGTACTCTTTCACTACTGGTTATGGTCCTATTATTATACAGCTTATCATAATTATAGTTTTAAAACAGTAATTCAAAACTCTAATCAGATTTTTTTCAGATGTTTGCATCTCTTAATTAAGATTATGTTAATAAGGATGATGTCTTTATATTTCCATTTATATTCTTAAAAATAAATAATATATCCCACCAGAATTTCACCATAAAATATCAGAGGAGGTCTTAATTCATACTTCCTCTCCTATTTATGTTCTTGAGTTCAGACCTCACTATTATCTCTCTGTAAAATGTGTATCTAAGGCCATAAACATATGAGGTAAAAAGATGAGTTATTTTCCAAGTGTTCTGAAAAAACTAACTTCTTCCTTATGGTGTGCTTACTAATACTGTCCTCTGACTGTAAGTTTCTTTAGAATAAACTAGCTTCTCACTTGTATGTGCTTCACATTACTGGAAAAGTCATCAAATACTAAATAGAAATGTATTTCCAGCTAACACTTTTAAGCAAGTCTTTTAACACACTTGTGCTGATACTGAAATAATTTCTCAGAAACCCTATTCCTCCTAACAAATAAATAGCAGGCTGATACTAGGAAAGCCTCAAATTTTCTTTTTGCTAGGTTTTTATCTCTTTTTCCTGAAACAATCCAAATCATTCACTCTTCATTCTTCATCTCCATTTTTCTTATTGCACTGGCTGTGACTGATGTACATGCTTTGCTTCAAAACTCGTTTTTCACTTTCAGGGATAATGGTATTAGTAATAAAATGTGAATACATATTTCTAATCTTTTTTTGCACAAAGTCAAGGCCTAAAATGTTGTCAAAAAGACAGGAAATTACAAAATCTTTTTGAATCAAACCTCCTACACTCTTAACTACTTCTTAAACGAAAAGTTATGAGTACCCAAGTGTATTCTCACATTGTAGTAACATCTCCAGGAACAAACATATTGTTTAGATCCCATCTATCACAAATTTTATATGATTAGTTACCTCCTGAAAAACATGACAAAATTAAGGGAAAAAATCAATAAACAGCGCTATCCAAATCTGAGTTTATGCTCAAATAGATTACTTTTCCTGGCTTCCTCTTCCTATATGTAAATTTTGTGTTTCTTTCAGGCAAAATTTTGAATAGTACAGTAGACCTTATACACCCGTACTACCGATCCATCTACAGAGAGATTAAGACAAATGAACTCAAGGAATTATTCTTCAGAGAAAATTTACGCCAAAAAGTTGACAAATATTTCTCTACAGATATTGTTTGGCAAACTGTTATCTAGAATGATGGACTTAATTAAAGTATTTGAGATTTTCGTTTGTGTAAACTATACCTAAATGGAGTACTAATTACTTTTAAGGTAGGTGTAAATTTAAAGAACATTCAAGTAACTTTTTACCAAGGGTCTGCAAATAAAAGTACTACTGGAAGGTCAACAATTCCCAATATCCATTAAGAATTTTATATGTTAATGTGTACCAAGATAAATAAATTACTCTCCCAACCATTATGGTCCTTCCTTTTGTCTTTTTTTTTTTTTTTTTTTTTCTGACAACATGGATTGGATTGGAGTCTGGTTAGCGATTCCTTCTTCTCAGTCTTCTCAAGAAATTATGAAGTTTGAGATCACTACTTCAGTACTCTGAGCTACAGCCACTATATTACTTCCCTGTACTTCAGAGAAAGTGCTTTGGATTTTTTGGGAGACTTATAATAGATTGACTTGTAGAATGTACCCATCAAAATTTCCTGTTTTTTCACAGAGATAAAAAAAATCCTGGCAATACAGGGAGAAATTCTCATTTCCCCTGTAAAAAGAAGTAAAGAATTCCTAGAAGTTGCTGAAAAGAGAAATGGTCTAAGATATTTTGCATATTTCATAAAGAAGTATTCTGAAAGTGGTTGGAATATGTGCGAAGGACATAGTCAGCTGAAATGTGTTGAAATGTGGGACAAAAGTGAAGGAGAAATGCCCCCACTTTGACCTCTGATTAGAATAATTATTCATATTGCAGACTGCCACATCTTAGAAGAAACTTACAAGTCCTGGGGTAAGCCCATCCTTGAACTAAGGGTGGTTTATCTTAGCTTGTTTCATAGCTGGTAGATGTTACTCAATTTACTTTTATATCCTTTCAATGACAGAGGCTGAACACACTTAGATAATTTTTTCCCATTCCACAATTATTCCAGTTAGGAGATACTCCTTACAAGAGCATAGTCCCTTTGTTTATTACTTTTCCCTTGTGTCAGTAAATTTAGCTGATCAGTTGCTCATCATCCGCTTCAAAAAAAATTACATAATTGAAGATCATGACACTGCTCAAATGTTTGTTTTTTTTTTCCACAAGGTAATCCTCTGCATTTTCTCTTATTTTTGATATACACTGGTATAAAACCACATATATTTGTCCATCTTCCCTTGAACATATTCATTTTATCAACTCTATATTAATCTGTGTGGCCTTTATTGTGTATACTGTACCAGATGATACACATCATGACTGTCAACATGAGGAGAATAACTTAGCACTTAGCACTTCTGTCATGAAAAATTGATACCAAGCATCCTGTCCTTTATCATCTTGTAGTCAATCTGCATTCAGCCTTTACCACAGCGCAAAATATACCTACCTTCTTTCTGCAATACTACTTTTTAAGCAGTTATTTTTCAAATAGATTTTTTTTTCTTTCTAAATCTAGCACATTATTCTTACCTCTTTTGAATTTAATTTGTGTTAGTTTATTTTATTTATCAAAATCAATTTAGTTCAATTGTAGTTTTGTACTGTAAAGGGCCTGCCATCTCAAAGTCCTGGATGTCAAATATAAGCTTCCACTGATTTATTATTACTCCATCAATCATATGTTTAGCTTAAATAAAAAATAATACTGAGAAAAGTACTAAATAAAATAAAGAAAAATCCTTACCCAATCATGTTTGAAACCAAACAATGATCCTTTGAGGTTTTAACCAGCTGTGACCTCTCTAAAAGTAGTAATATCTAAGCCATAATTGCTTAGTTTGCTTATAAAAGATGTGGTGCATTCAAAAATTAGAGACAGGCAACAGCATTTCTACTGACTGTTCCTTAACCACAAAATGAGTACCCAGAAGGAAAAGAAAATGAAATTGGTCTGACGCCATTTGTTCTTCACAAATTATTGCTGACCATAACTTGTCACCTGATTATCCTCCAAGAATTTTCAAATTGATTATTCAATTATTTGTTTCAGTAGCTTTCCAGTATTAAAGCCAACCTGAACAGTTTACAAGTTTACAGCTCCCTAGATCCTCCTTGCTGGTTCTTTTTGTTTGTTTGTTTGTGGGATTTTTGGTGGTTTTCTGTTGTGTTTTTGTGGGGTTTTTTGTGATAGGCACTGCATTTGACCTTCCCTGCTCCTCTGAGACCTCAGCATCATCCACAGCTTTCTAGAGATATTTGTTAATAGTTCACAGATTTCTACAGCTATCCATTTAACATTCAAAGGCATATTTCCCAAATCCCTGTGAATTGTAATATATAATTCATTTAAACATTATTTAGCCCAAGCTTCCTTCATTCTTGTGTTCCTTGAAATTAGTTAAGGTATGCATATGATTTCAGTTAACATTTAGAAGAAAAAGATACGTTGTTCTTTTCAACAATAACATTTATTTGTTCAGCATACCAGCTGATAATTGGAGTTATGTTTTCCCTTATCTTTCTTTTATACCTTTAATTTATTTGCAGCTTTTGAAATTTAAAAAAAACAAAAACAAAAACAAAACCACGTTTGTTTCCATAAACAGCAAATGTCTGACAGGCATCTGTAAGCACTTAAGTACTGAAAACTGAGCCAGTGATAACAATATAATGCAAAAGTTGGTTGACAGCAAAAAATGCATATGCTATTAATATGATGAACTTTTTGTATAAATTTAAAATTACATTTTAAACTGCTCCTTTTTAAAATATTTTTTCTATTCTATTTAAATGGAGCTGTACTTCTTGCATCCCCTTTGTATAGAAATTTAATGTTAAAAGAAATTTCAATATTATAATACTATAAATATAATTAAAATACTTAATTTTTGTTTCTGAACAGTGTAGCTCTTCTCATTAATAAAAAAGCAGCACACACTTACACTGTGGAATTTTGTCGGTTGAGATCATTTTAATACTATTAGGAAAATAATTTGGTTTTAAAATATTTTAAGTGTGAGTGCCCCAATATTTAATACAAAAAATTCTGGATTTCATACTAGGAAGAGATATTTAATTTGAGACATTAGCCTTTCATATCTATGAAACAGAACCTAACATCCTAAAAAAGTTTCTGAGCATTAGCACGTGTAGAAGTACTGACTGTAGTTTTAAAGTCTGCTGGAAAGTATTTGTCTTAGAAAATAAGAGGCACTCATACTAAGGGAAATGCAATCTGATGAACCATAGATTGCATCTCACAAGGCTGTTTGCAACGCATAATAACAGCTTTATTGCACTACTTCTTATGAACATTGTTAGATATTCTCGCATAATGTTAGAAAATGCTCATTAGTTAATTAGACACAGATAGACATATCACACTCTCATTTAATCTCTCCTCAGAGAAGGAGGCACCTTGAATCCTCTGCATCACTAAAGAAAATTAAGTGAAACTGGAAGAGTAACAAACTGGTGTAAAGGGTCCTCAGTTGGCCCAGTACAATCTGATAACATAATCCATGAAAGGATCTTGACATATCTTTGATATGTGGAACTAAGTCACTATTGAGAAGCCAGCATTAGGCAGCAAAATAGCTAAGAAAAAAAACCCTTTCCATAAAAATGACCACTTTTAGGCAAACACTGATTTATGTTATAATCACTTTTCCACTGCATTATATTATTGCTTAGGTAGATTATTTTATGCTGATTACTGCCTTAGAGAGAGCTAAAATTACCTTACATGAACATAAATACAGGCAAAGCATTAATAGATGAGTCCGTTTAAATTCTTACATTTACCTCCACATTGGTGAAAGCAATAGTTTTCTTCTCATGTTCAGAAATTTACAACACAGGTTGACAATCCTGGTTGACATTACCCAGCTACTACCAAAAATTATGGAATCACAGAATTGTTAGGGTTGGAAGAGACCTCTGGAGATCATCCAGTCCATCCCCTCCTCCTCTGCCAAGGCAGGATCACCTGGAGCAGGTTACACAGGAACATGCCCAGGTGCGTTTTGAATGTCTCCAAACAGGGAGAATCCATGACCTTCCCCAGTAGCCTGTGCCACTGCTCTCCCACCCTCACTGTAAAGAAATTCTTCCTCTTGTTGAGGTGGAACTTCTTGTGCTTTATTTTATGGCCATGGCTCCTTGTCCCGTCACTGGGCACCGCTGAAAAGAGCCTGGCACCATGCTCCTGGCACCCACCTTTGAGATATTTCTATGTGTTGATGAGGTCCCCTCTCAGTTTTTCTTCTCCAGACCACACAGGCCCAATTCTCAGAGTCTCTCCTAATTAGAGAGAAGCTCCAGACCCCTGACCATCCTTGTGGCTCTCCACTGGACCCTCTCCAGTAGCTCCCTGTCTCTCTTGTGCTGAGGAGCCCAGAACTGGGCACAGCACTCCAGGTGTGCCCTCACTAGGGCTGAGTAGAGGGGAAGGGTCACCTCCCTCGACCTGCTGCCCACACTCTTCCCAGTGCACCCCAGGATTCCATTGGCCCTCCTGGCCACAGGGGCACTGATGGCTCATGGACAACCTGTGATCCACCAGGAGTCCCAGGTCCTCTTCCACAGCGCTGCTCTGTAGGAGGTCAGCCCCAGCCTGTGCTGGCACTTGGGGCTCTTCCTCCCCAGGTGCAGGACCTGGCACTGGCACTTGTCCTTGCTCAACCACATCAGTTATCTCTCTACCCAACTCTACAGCCTTTCAATTTCCCACTGAATGGCAGCATAGTCTTTAGGTGATTTTATAGCTAAGAATATTCTTGAAGTGAAATTCTATATTGTGAGATAAAAGAACTGTTAATATACTTTCTCACAGGAGGTGCTGACCCTCAGGGACTTTTGGCATTCTCATGAAGTTCTAGCAGAAATTTTTAATATATACAATGCCTGCTGACGTCAAAAATAATTTTCTTCCATTTTAGTTCTTTGCAGCATTGCATTTAAAACATCTATATCTTTAAAGATATTGAAAAGTGTTCTAAATGTCTTTTCTGTCATCTAACAGGGTAATGAAATTCTCTTAAATAAATTTTGAGAACATTTACTTACTTAAATGTGAATAATTTTTCAGTGAGTTCTTGGAAAGTAATATTTTAAGTAACATCTGTATTACTGTAATGACACCATTGTCACAGAGCTGAAGAATTTCAAGTTTTGAACTGTTACAGTTTGGTTTGGTCTGGAGGGTGACCTTCTTTTTAAGGGGTCATAAATATTTTTAGGAAAGAAGGTTGTTCTGTTTTCTGAATTTCCTATGACTCTATAGTGGTCTGACCCTGGCTGGACGCCAGGCACCCACCAAAGCCTCTCTATCACTCCCCTCTGCAGCTGTACAGGGGAGGGTAAATAAAATGAAGGATTTGTGAGTTAAGATAATGGTCAGAAGAGATCAGTCACCAAATACTGTCATGGGCAAAACAAACTAGAACTAAAGATGTTAATTGAATTTGTTACTAAGAAAATCACAACAAGATAATGAGAAATAAAAATAGACCTTCAAAACACCTGTCACCCTCCCAGCTCTATCTCCTCCTCCGCCCCAAGAGCCCAGGTAGACAGGGAATAGGGGTTATGGTCAGTTCATCACATGTTATTTCTCCCATTTCTCAGGGAGAGGAGCCCATCGCCTGCTTCAGTGTAGCTCCCTCCAGGCCTTCCCATGGGACACAGTTCTCCATGAACTTCTCCAGTGTGAGCCAATCCCACGTGCAACAGTGCTCCTGAGACTGCTGCAGAGGACTATTATTCCATGGACTGCAGTCCTTCAAGGACAGGCCCCTCTCCATATGCCTCCCATGGGGTCACAGCCTTCTCTGAGGCATCCTCCTGCTCTGGTGTGGTTATCCTCCACAGGCTGCAGCTGGACCTCTGCATCCTGTGATCCTCCATGGGCCGCAAGGGCTCAGCTGCCTTACCATGGTCTGCACCACAGGCTGCAGGTGAATCTCAGCTCCAGCAGCTGGAGCATCTCCTGTCCCTCCTCCTGCACTGCCCTTGGTGTCTGCAGAGTTGTTCTTCTCACACATTCTCACTTGATCTTCTCTGGCCTTAATTACAACTATGCATTCGTTTTTTCTTATTATTCTAAAATATATTATAACAGAGGCATTACTATCATTTCTAATTGGCCCAGCCTTGACCAGTGCCACATCTATCCATGAGGTTGCCAGAGACTTGTTCTGGCAGACAAGGAGGAAGCTTCCAGCAGCTACTTATAGAGGCCACTCCTGCAGCCTCTCCTGCTACCAGTGCTTGACTATATAAATCCAGTATAGAGTCAAGTATGGGATGAAAGCCCTTAAAAAGCCTATTCAAAATTTTCTCTAGGAAAGTTTTTGTGGTTTTGTTCTGTTGGTGTTTGTTGTCGTTCTACTACTTGTGATTAAAACTGAAACCACATTTGATTCAATTCTTCTGCAAAATACCACTCAAAAGTAATGGAGTTAAATGCACTGATTTCATTTACACACACAGTTTCCCTTCTGGTCTTCTCCTTTCCAATATTTTAGCCACAGGAGAACTCATAACTAGGCTTCCTGTCTTCCTGCCTTCCTGCCTTCCTACCTTCTTTCCTCTCCAAGTAGATTTTAAAAGGAATGTAAGACTACTTTTACTTTTTAATTTTTCTTATAAGATTAATTATAATATGGATATGGATTCAATATAGCATATCATTACTATCTTAAATCATTACTATCTTAAATATTTCCTCCTATTGCTTTGGGTTAATTAAAGATATAGGGAAAGCTCTGGTTTTGCAAGTTACTTTAATACAGCAGCAGTCTTAAAACTGAATAAACCCAGAAAACTGAGCCAAGAAGTAAGTAAACAGCGTAGTACATATTTGATTGAGACCTGTCCATCAGAGCCCTTAGAATTTGGGAGTTACTGTTACTGATTTCTGGATTCTATTTATTACTCTTTTGTAAGGAAGATTTCTCAGATAAGTACATCTAATTGTTAAAGCAACTTTTATACAAAAAAACCCACAAAAACCAAAAAATAAACAAAAAAACCCCAAAATAAAACAAACAAACAAACAAAAACAAAAAAACCTCCACCTGGGAATAAATATGATTCCGTTACTGATGTTAGAAATGTGTGCTGTAGATGCGATTGTCTGGTAAACTTCAGTTCAAGACTGTAATGTTCACTAAATCCATTGAAAATTAGTAAGCATAACATTGTGTTGTGCACAAGTTTTCTGTAGGTATTTTAGAGCTACCCATGCTGTCTCCTTCGTAGGAACTAAGGTGGTAAGTCAAAAGGGCAGTTATGGGCAAAGACATTCACCATCATAAAGCTGCAGCATACATGCAAAGCAGAAATGTTTTTGCACCCTGTAGAAGTCCTTTTGGAAGAAAGTTATACAATTCCATCAATCAACTGGGGGAAAAATTCATTTAGGATATTTGGGATATTGTATATGAAAAACTGCATCTGTCTTGTGAAAGAATGGCAAACAAATATATAAAACAGGAAGAATTCTAATCATTACTACAATGGGAAATAATATAGTTGTACTATTTTTAAAAGAACAATTTACAACAAGAATTTTTAAATATGATAAATATATAGAGAGTATCTAAATTATAAACTCTAGGCACCGCAGCAGAAATTCTCCTGCAGCGTGTGGAGGTCCCTGCTACAGCAGGCTATGTCCTGAAGAAAGCTGCAGCCTGGGGCAGCCCACAAAGGTACAGGTGCCTGATCAGAGCTGCAGACCATGAAGGGGATGGAGCACCTCTTGATTCAGGCCTGCTGTCAGGATTAATGATCTCAGGGGGGACCCATGTCGAAGGGGTATGTTCCTGAAGAACTTCACCCCATGGAAAGAATCCATGCTGAAACAGTTCTTGAAGAACTGTAGTTCCCAGAAAAGACCCACATAGGAAAAGTTCATGAAGAGCTTTCTCCCATGGGCAGAGCTTGGGGGAAGAGCAGAGAAAGAGAGTAAGAAGAAAAAAGAGACAGAGATGAAGGGCTGTGAACTGTTCTTTGTGAACTGTTCTTTCCCCAACCCAGATTTCCCTTCCCTCTGGGGCACTCAAGTGGGGAACAAAGGGCAGCAGAGTTAGAAGTGAAACTGAGGCTCTGAGAAGGGAGGGATTGGGGAAAGATGTTTTTGCTTTTGTTCTTTTTTCTCACCTTCCTCCTCTACTAAGTAAGTTTGTGATAAATTAAATTCATTCCCTCTATCCAAAATTGTTTTGCCTATGACCCTGAGATTATCTCAGTTGGTTAGAGCATGGTGCTAACATCACCAAGGTTGCTGGTTCAATCACCATATAGACCATTCACTTATGATTTGGTCTTGGTGGTCCTTGTGGGTCAGAATACACTGTGATTCTGTGTAATCATGAGTGATCTTCTTCTCTTATCTCAACCCATGATCTTTTAAAATTGTTTTCTCCCTCTGCCCTTTTAAAGCATGGTTTGGTGGCCATCTGGTGTCCAGTAAGATTAACCCACCACACAGACACAAACAGATTTTAGGTCTTCTTTATGGCAGACTTGCAGCCCTGTAGTAAGTGCAACACTTTGAACTCCAGAAACACAGATTTCAAGTTTCTCCTGGGATTCAAGCTCTATGCTTATAACTGTGAAACAAACAGCAAATATTTCATCCCTTCTGCTCTCTCTTCCCTTTTAAAGTGATGCTTATGTTGGTCAGGCAAAGAAGTGTTGTGGTAGGTCCATCTTATTACATTATAAATACTCTGCCACATTTTTTAAAGGTATGTATTTTACGAAAAAAAAAATCTTGGAAATAAGTGAGAAAAAAAAAGGGAAGAAGACACATGGCATAGTTTGTAGAAGGAAAGCTGAGAAATTATACATATATCTTACAATTTAGTAAAAAACACAACGCTAAATTCTTGCCTAAAATTTGTAGTGAAATAAAATAGTAGAATATGAGAGAGGGCAAAGACAGCTAGTGGATTGCAATGCAATAAATCATCATTTGCTCATCCAATAGAAGTACATGGGAGCAATTACACTTTGGCAGCTATTTTATTTTTCCCTTATGGAGTTTCAGACTTATACACTAAGATAGCTTTCATGTGATTAAAACTTGCACCATGTTTAATTTCCTTCAAAAGAACAATTGCTTTAAAAGGGAGAGAGAGGAGTGAAAGAGACCCACAAGAGAGTAAAATAATGCTGAGAGTGGAAAAGGGGCAGTAATTTTGCCCAGATAATGTTGTCATACTTTGTAAAGCCTTTAATGCTGGAATTTATTTATTAATGATGCATGGGTTATTACCCACCATCTGTCTTGAGTTAGCAGTGGGCTGTTTCAGATTATGGTAATGTGTTTCTGATTTGAGTCGTGTTGAAAGCCAGAACAAGGCATCTCATGTGCAGTCCTCTTTGAGGCCTGCTGTTTTCAATTCCTCTTCACAGAATGGGCTTTTATTTGATTTGTTATGGGGATTTTTTCTTCTGTTGCCAAAACAGCTGCAAGCCTGGAAGGGAATGAGACACAAGGCCACAGCGAACTTGTTAGCTCATGAGAGAAACAGAATGTTCCAGGAACAAAAAGGGGAGCTGAAGGAAAAGGGAGAGAGAGAAAGATGAGGGGAAGAGAGATGGTAGGAAGGGACAGAAGTGGGTAAGTGAAAGGATAAAGAGCTCTTATGATTTTTTGGTTAGTTTTCCATATCAAGATAACATCAAAAATGTTTTCTATTCTAAGTTTCATACACCAAACTTAATTTTTAATTTACTATCTTATTTAACACAGAAAGTATTTATTTTTTTTTTCTCCAGTTTTTAAAAGGCTTCAACTGCTTTCATGTTAGTGCAAAGCAGGAAATAAAACATTTACCCCAAATGAGCTTGCATCAACAAACTAAAAAAATCTAAAGCTAAAAAATTCCACAGCTAAAACCCCAGTCTGCTCATGTTTCTGATGTGGCATGTAGTGTGCCCATGGTAGAAAGATGTAAAGACAAGGAGAAAAAAATAGCAGCTTTCTCGCTGAGAATCCTCTTATTTTGGTCTCAGAGTCTCTCTGTCAGAATGCTGAGCTCTATTTTTGAAATTAAGTAAGCAAGTAGACAAGCTCATTTCTCTCCCTAAAAGTGGATTCCTCTTCACAACACCTGGACTGTAGATTTCTGATTCTAGGTGCATTTGCAGTACATTTTTAATTTAGGGAACATTTTTGGAAAATAGCACATGTTGTATAAGTAAACATGTTTAAGTTAAACCTTACGAAATATTTCACAGAAGTGTGTTGGTAAGGAAAAGCTAAACATTCCACATGCCAAAATGAAGTTCTTTTATGTTACATACTAGAGCAATATGTCATTTCATTTTCAAACCACAACATATGCTTGTCTCACATGCTATTGTACACAGAACAGCACTTAATTTCTATGTAGAAAGTAACTTTGTTTACTGATGGAGAAACACTAAGTAAACATTTCTTATTCTTTCTGTCAGACTGATGCTCTCACTAGCAGTCTTTTTTTCTGTCAATTTTGCCCACAGACACTTTTATTAAAATTCACTAATGGTTTCAATATTTTTTTCATGTAAATAATAGAAAAACAAAACTATTTGGGTTTTGTTTTTATTGCTTGGTTGGGGTTTTCTTGCTTGCTTACTTGTTTGGTTGGTCAGTTGAATGAGTTGGGGGGGTTTGTTTGTTCTTTTATTTGTTTGGGGAATTGTTGTGGAGGGGAGGTTGTACACTGGTAAGAACAAAAAGTGTGTAGGAAACCTTTATATAGTAGAATTTCAAACCTGTAACCAATACTCTCATATATTTTGCAAAGTATGCTGAATTTGTTAAAGTCACAATGCCACTCACAGCCACTTACTGACTTGTGGCTAAATTACTGCAAATCAATTTCTGGTTTGTACCAGAAGCTTCAGTTCTGTAGTCCAATTGAAGTGATAGTTGGGTGTCAAAGTCTTCAACAATCAGTTTAGAAAATCTCCAGAAAACTATCTCTAAAGCGGGCATTTTGCACTTAATTATTTTCTTTAGAGTTATTCAAAAGATGTTGACAAGAAAGTGCTTTTTTATTTTTTCCTTTTTTTTTTTAAGAACCTCTCCTCCCCTTCCTTGATTTTTACCAAGCAAGATCTATGAAATGGTGTCTTAAAATGAAAATGAAATGGTATCTTAAAATAGTCTATGAAATGGTATCTTAAAATGAAAGGCCATCTTAAAGCTGATTTTGTGTTGAGTTTCTGTGTCATTTTTTAGTGCAATGAATTAGGCTGAAACACTAATCTTTAAAAGTCTTTCTGGAATGCATAATGATGTGATTGGACTTCCTTTTCTTGGCAGAGCTCAACAGCTAGGAACAACTGCTAAACTCTTGCTATTAATCTTCTGTAGAAACCTCTGTTTCTGAAAACAAACGTAATGGTGTCACAGAGAGTGAGATTTCCAACTTAAGTTGACTACGAGTCATCCATTCAGTTTTATCAGGCATCTTTTATTTTAACAATAGAAAAGTAAATGTACTCATTGGGGGGAAAATTGAGTGAATATTTTCTATATTGATAATACAAAAGAAGGCAAATGTGGCTCTTAAGGGAAATTTGAATCTGAAAAGTATATTTACCTTTTAGATGACTTTTTGGAATAGATAGGAACTTATTTAGAATACCTCAAAAAACCCTCAAACCCTCCACATTCTTTGTGTGTGAGAAAACAAAAATCAAAAAAGCCCAGGCAATGGTGACAAAGCACATAGAAAGACACAAGCTGAATAATCCAAAATTGAAATCTATAAAGAGCATTGTTAATTACAATCTCTTTCTAAATCACAAACTCTTTAACTGCATTTGATAACAGCACATATGTATTCTGATTATAGTTTATCTTTTAGAGTGAGATAATCCAATTTTTCTTATGCAGTTCAAGTAAATATGAAAAGGAAGCCAAATGTGCCTATGTAAATCTCAATAATTTCATATGTTCCCCCACATTTCTTTAGTGGATATGAGGAAAATTACTAAAGTGGTTATTTTCTTGTGTATTCTTACTACATGGGGCTTCAGAGGAATTGATATATGTGAGTTCTGCTGGCAGACAACAGTTATTATCTGTTAGGAATTAAAGATTAGAGGATAAATACTTTAAAGCAAATGGTTGTTTTGTCCCAACATTGTTAAACATGGTCTTTCACCTGCTACTAATTTTCTTCATAGTATCAAAGGTTTTTGCTTGTTTGAACACAAGGGGAAACCAGCTATATCAAGTTGTTTACACAGAGCAAACAAGGGCACAAACAGAGAAGGATGTGCATGTTAATTAGGTATGGGCTTAAGATAAAAACTCAATGTGCTCTCTGGCATTGTTTCTCCACTGCCTTTCTCAAAGCTCAGAGAATCCCTCCAGTGATTTTATATTAATTTAGTGGATGGACTAGATATGTTCTTTCTGATTTTATTCTCAGTCTATTTTATAACACAGTCTTTTCATTGTGTTGCTTGCGAACACCCTTAAATATGTCATTGCTTTCTGAACGTTTCCAATGAGATTAAACATTAAGCACATGTGATGGTTGCTAATTTAACCAATGCTCCAGGCTTAAGAGCAACCCTCTGCTGTTCATACGTGTCCAGCAACATGTCAGATCAAAATGCAACCTAATTTGAAAAGGGTGGTTCTACTACTAGCCATGAGTATGTGTTTAAGAAAAGACTTTATGAACAAGAAAGGATGCCGTGAATACTGTCACTGGTGTATTTTCTGACAATCTGAACTGTTAATCTTTGGGAGATAACTGTTATTTAGAAATATTTGGCTTAATAGTCTTCATATTGGAGTTTTATTCCATGGCTTACAGACTCATTATTTGCGCTTATTTGTGTTTCTGACCTGTAGGAAATCTTGTGCTATTCAGTTCCACAGTTCAGTTAGATGTGCCATAGAAAATGTTCTTTGATTTAAAAATTGGTGACTGTTCATTTTGATAGGGTTTTTTTTTTCTACTTATTTTACAAGTAACAATATGCAAGTATTCCCTAGTTATGTTCTTCATATCATTCACATAACTTTTCTGTATGTCAAGCTAATCAGCCACTCTTTCTTTCTGAGTTCTAATCAAAACAAACTCCATGCACTGAAGACACTGTATGAGACAGTATGTATTTACAAAGAGCTGTCTGTGCATCACATATCCATAATAAAATATTTGAAAGGGTTGTACTCCTAAACATAATCTAAAACCTGTCGGGGTAAAAAAAAGATGTTAGATAAGATTCCACTATGAACAGAAATTAAGTCACAGTTGCATTTAAAGAATGTAAATAATATTTACATAATCTTTAAGTATTCAAATATGAAACAAACTGTAGTGAAAGTCAACAGAAACTTTAACCTACTATTTTAGTAAGTCTTAGCCTGCCCTCCTTTTGTTACTGCTAGTTTTCAGAATCACATGGGCATGTAAGTTCCTTTGCACTCAGGATAATACATAAATATTTATTTATAAGTGCAATCATCAATTTACTGGAATCTGTAAAACAACAACAACAACAACAACAACCCAAACCAAAAACCCACCACCGAATAAACCAATCTAAAAAATCAAAGAACAAATCAACAAAAGAATTAAGTATTTCAAGCATCTCATCCCATCTCAAACATGACTTCTAGCAATCTCCTAGTCATTGGTGAAAGAAAAATAAGGAGATACCTGCTCCTAATGATATATACAGGTCTAAATGAAAAGAATAAGAAGATATAAGTGTGGAAGCAACCATCACTGGAAAAAAGAAACAAGGGGAGTCTTCCATAACTTTATGGCTTAAACCTGTTATACTCCACAAAGAAAACAAAATACATCTTCAGCTTTCTAACATTTGCAATTTTGTTTGAAAATGTGATAAATATGGTATCATTTTTCTTAGCTCAAATATACATATTCTGTCATTAATAGCTTTAATTATATAATTGTTTCTGTTCTGTTGTACCCCAATCCACTGATCAAAATATGATGTAGACTTCTAACTTTATCTTTTAAGAAGGAAAGAATTTTTTCATCTTAACTCATACCCTCTTCTAAAGTCTTCAGTTAGTCCAACATCCTGATCTGTACTCAGATAATAAGAAGAGAATGTAAATGACAAAAATAAACTTTTTCTTATATCCATTAAGAGAAAAGATCTACAAAAACATACAAAATAATTGATTAGAAATGTGCATGTAAAGCATCTTGGAAATCAGTTATATGATGAGTGAATGACTATACTAGTAGGCTAATTATAACATTTTAATTAAACAAAAGTATAAATTTGAATGCCTTTCAAACCCTGCTATACCAAATGAGACCAGAAGAGGTAATTTTTTACATTACACATGCTTTACAGCTTATTTTGACAGACTGTAAAGCAGGGCATTTTAAAGCAACGACTTTACACTCAAACTAGTAAGTTTTAGTGGATCTGCAGGCCACAGTCTCTGTAAAGTAACTTTTCTGTTGGTCTGTATAAGGTCAATGCATTTATCATCTCCCTTTCATTTCAAGTGGAATATATCAGTGTATGCCATAATTTCTCAAAGACTTGTGATGTGGGCATATATGACACTCCTTGTGATGTGGTGACATGCGGTGTCATATGTTTATGTGAAAAGGACCCTTAACTATTGGATTGGCATATCCTGTCCCTCCTCCTCACCCTACCCCCCGCATGTCAATGGAAATTTTTTAATACAAAAAATGAAGCTCTATTGTGCACATGTGAATCTTTCCATCTCTATCCCAGGTTCCACACTGAGTAACAGTATAGCCAAAATCTATGATATCTAGGTGCCGAAGTTGTACTTTGAAAGACAAACAGAGGCTGCCCTTAATTACTGTTGGAAAATGCATGATAATATAAAAAAACACAGCAGAACAAATTCTCCCTTCTTAGGCATATACAAAACTTTCATTGAAGTCAAAATTCAGTCTGATTTAGACCTCAGAATGTGAAAGGCTCACATCCTAATGCAATTGTCACCTTTTTTAATAACTCCTTTCTATGTCCTTATTAGATATTTTCAGCTATGTGCTACTATGTTTGTAAACATAGTAAACCACATGCTATAAGGTAATATTCAAATGTTATAAAAACTAAAAATTACAAATTTTATATTTGTGAATTTCTGTTGTGGATGAAAAAAAAAAAAAAATCCGTGCACCTGAATTTCTTTAAACATATAATTCTCCTCCAGACTTCCAATGAGTTGATAATATAAAATTTACTTTTGCAAACCCTTTTTTTAAGCATAATTGTTCCCCAAAGATGAACTTAATATGCTTATAGGATGCTGTTTTTCCATCAGTATAAAGATGCAGTCAGATAAATGCTATCAACTCTCCCTAAAAACCTTGCCTTTTGTCACACACACAAAAAATGTTCCCGTTACAATCCATAGATGCCTGATCATTCATAAAGTGTTTTTAACCATTCTCCTACTAGTGGCTTTAGGAAAGCATCATCCATAGGCTATGGAATCTGCTTCTCTACTGAAAATATATCCAAACAGTGTGAGGGAGATGAATTATAATTTCCTTTAAGTGTCAGGAATACTGTCCTCTTTGCTCTATCCACTATTTGGATAGGAAATCTAAACTTTTAACTTTAGGTAGGGATAACATTAACAGCTACGCATATCAAATTTCCTTCGTGTGTCTACTCAAAATCCATGAAGAGGAAAATAATTTTTTTGGAGTGGGCATTATTAGCATGGAATCATGGGGAGAAATGTTGGGTTTGGTTTGGTGGGTTTTTTGGTGGTTCTATTTTCTTTGACATTTGATGTTTTCCTTATTTATTTGTTTGTTTGTTTGTTTGTATTCTTTACAGACAAAATATCTGCTGTGTAATTTGTGCCATTAAGTTCTGTCAGGACATTGGTCAGCTCTCTAAAAAATATTCTCCCATAGGAATCAGAAGAGAAAAAAGCACAACATCAAGCAGTCAGGGAACAAGTGTGCCATCTACCGTATTATATTTATTAAGGCCTATAGTGGGAAAGGACCAATGATTTACTGACTGGTTAGAACACCTACTCACTCATAAAAGGCTCACCTCTCACACATTAAAGGCTGTTAAGGCCTTTCACTAAGGCCAAATTGCTAATTACTTGGAGATCTAGCAGAAACCAACTATAGACAGACCAGCTGGGAAGAAATGCTTGCCAGAACAGCCAGCCAGACCTGCTTTTTTTGTCCAACTGGCTCAAAAAATAATGACTTAGTTTGGCAAAACAGACAAAAGTCAACAACTGCCACCGAGTTTAGAGGGTTAGTAACCCAAAGATTGATGTCTCGATACTACAGGGTCAGAAAATTATGCAATCCACAAAATTTGTCATTCTGCAGGATCTAATCACAAGCCTCTTGACCCAGAAACAGATATTTAACCAGGAATGAGAATAATAAAGTTTTAAGGTGTATTCAATTCTTTAATTTACCGTATTCAACAGCAACAGCTTAGGTTTGATTAATGCATATCCTTATGAACTGCTGTGTAAAGAGTTTGTTTTTAAACTACCTCTAAATCCACATCATACTTGAGAATTTATACTCCTTTGCCTCCAAAAGACTATTGTTCATTTTAGATTTATTAATCTAAATTTAATATTTATTGCTTGATTAAAAAAATAAAACAAAGAAAAAAATAAACCTACTGCTTACTACCATAAGCAATATGCCATTATATGAGAGCTTTAAATTTCAAAGCAGCATGAGAAATTTTATATTAAGACACAAAACATTTCCTTGTAGCCATGAAATTTCAACTAATTAAATTCCTGAAATATCTCTTTATGTAAATAAAAATAGCCAAAACAAGCAAGCAAATCCCCACATTTTCAGGATATAAAAAGCAAACAAGATTCATCTTTTAAAAGAAGTTTAACTAGAGAGTCTAACAACACTATCCACACAGGTATGAGTTTTGCATAGTTTTAGTTGTGTTCCATTAAAAACCTCAATTGGAGTGTAATTATTTCCTCATGGGTCCAGGGTGCTGATTATTTGAATTAGTTGTAAAATCAGGGACTAAGCCTGGAAGTGATGATTTGCTCCAGATAGAGATGTGGAAATAGTCAAAGAAAGATAAGTAGAACGATTAGAAAGTCAGATCTTTCCTCCCAGGGATTTTAGAGAAAGTAATAATTGTGGTTTTTCTTACTTTCTACATGCATATTGAACTTAGGAGAGTGCTAAATTTGTAATACAATTAATAACAATTTTCTTATAATAGAAATGTAACTTGACAAGGTAATTGAAACATTAGCAAAAATTACATTAAATTTATGAGAAAGTTACTGCATTTTTCTTAGAATGTGTAACTTTGAAGAATGAGGGAATAGCACTGTATTTTTGTCCTTTCTGCTTGCTGTACCATTACCAAGGTTTTTCTACACATCTGAAAGTCAGTAGAATCTGCTAAGTATTCTTGTAGTATGGGCAGCTATTCACCAGGAACCAGACTGAGATCATCCAACTTCATTCCTAAAGCTGAAAAACATACACTAGTTTTAGTGTAAACAAGGTTTTGTCACTAGAAGACGTATGTAGAATTTTAACTGGGCAGTAAGAATATAACTTGCTAACTAGCACATTTTACAGAGGTAGAATGAGACAGTTTGTCCATGTAAAGGGTCAGATTTAGATAAAAAAAGTTTAAAAGCTCGTAATTTCTTCAGTAGCAAGAAAAGGACAAGTGGTTATTAAAGAAAAGCCAGAAAGCTGCATATAGATCAGTACGATCATTTACACAAATTCTGCTGCCCCATTTAAGATTACTTGGGCCCTTTATTTGACCCAGAGATCCCACTTATCACATGAATTTGCTCACGTTTTTAAAAAACAGAATACCTACTAACCATTTTCCTGTGCTTTGATGTATTTGTTTCCAAAGTATTTCTTTTAAATTGTGAGAGAATCAAACTTAATGCACACAGTTCCATAACAACATTTCTTGTAATGAGAGACATCTTTTAATGGAAAGTACTGCCCTATTAAATTAAAAACATGAAATTATAAACCACATATATTAGTATGTAAATAATAGAGCCCTTTCATTTATTCATTTCACTAAGAGGTTATAGATGTGGGTTACAGCTAGCATAAGGATAGCTCTTGGAAAAAGGCGAAATACTGAAAAATCTAATCCAATCAGGTAAACAAGGAATAATAACCATCTAAAATTAATTTGGACCTCTAACAGCAATTATTTCAATCTCTCTTAAACTTATTTCCATTATAAATTTAATAAAAACCACAGAATCAGTACGGAATAAAGCTGAACACTTTGAGGTTTGATATTGCAAAATTTTAAGTTTCATTATTTGAAGTTTTTCAATTTGTGTTTATGAAATTCTAAGTGGCAAGTGTCCCATGATGTTTCATGCTAGCAGAGAAATTGTACATATTAGGAGCAAGAAAGGAGAACTATTCCCACAACCTCTGAAATGTGACTAAATTTTCTTTTAAAATGTTGGTCTTCTATTCTGTACTGCACAAACTGAGATCAATGGATAACAACAGCTTAAAGAGACACCGTATGTCCAAAGCGTCTTTACCTTTAATTTACTTTCTAAGGATATTATGGACAAGGGTATGGATCATGTCACAATCAGTGCTTGAAAATATATTTTAGTCTCAATTAATGGAAAAGGAAACTGAAGTGATAGATTATAATATGCTTTTAAAATTACATTTTCAGCAATTTATAAGATTATGGTTTAAAGGCAAGAAAAAACTCACAAGCTCTCTTCCTTTCTTTTTATTTTTACAGACATCTTGAAACACAAGAAACAGACCACACAATACAAAACATGTCAGATTCAGAAAAAGTGTGCCACATTTCATTAAGCATAAGCTGTCTAAATTGCATGCTAAGAATAAAGTGTTATTGTCAAAGGGAAAGTTCAAAAGGAAAACACATAACCCCAAATTATATAAAGAATGTTTATAACCATAGTGGAAGATCACAGTCACAATAATTAATCTAAAAAATATTGCAGCCTAGTTTATTCCATACAGTGCTCTTCAAAAGCATTATGTGTCAAACTTACTCTACAGTTCATAAAAGCCATCTGTCAACACTTTCACGATGACATTTTTGCTTTTACTCTGTTCAGAGACACAGGGACTCCAGAAACATGAAATTTCTTAGAAGCTACTGACTGAACACCATGTTTTCTGTGACTTTTTTATCCATTGCTAAGTTTCAAATTTTACCTTTTACTTCATTTTGTTTTGCTCAGTTTCTGCTGGCAGCACTATTTTATGTCCTGTCACTTATACAAAGAAATAATATGTGACTGTCCAAGCTGCTTGTTCCTTGACCATCAGGTAAAAATATATAAAATCAAAAAGAAATCACCATTTCTTATTGCTCCTAAATCCATCTGCCGTAATATATTTTAAAAATAAAAATAATATTATCCGAAGAACAAAAGAGATACTAAATAATTTTTGCCTTAGTTTTCCATGGCAACCCATCTTCCCACACCTATACACTGGATGTAATGCAATGTGTTGGTGCATTTTGTTCATGTTTATCATATGTTCATAACTTGTTCAGCATGGTTTTTCTGTAATGGTTTGTTCTATGTAGCCGCCATGTCCCCTCACATATGGTTTTTCCCCAGTCACAGTAATCTGTCCATCTTATGTTATATAACCCTCTGGTCCTGTCTGTCACTCTGGGTTCTATGGTCCTGTCTGTCACTCTGGACCTCTCCCTGCATCCAGAAAGTTCCAGGGAGAGCGTCGAGTGATTGGACAGGATCCAGGCTTCCCCTTCCCATTATTTTCTGTATTGTTATCTCACCTGTCTTTTGTATTATGAGCCACATGTACCCCACTGGCCCCTGGTTGAACCCTCCCCTGTGTACCACCCCCCTTTAAAAGCTGATGTACTGAAGACTTCAGGGTCTCTCTGAGGCTGGTGCCCCGAGGTGAGGACTCCACGTCTGGAGCCCCAATAACCTCGTGTTGGATTTACCCCTCGAGAGTCCCTCCTTTCTTGTCCCTGCCATCGCCACACTCTGCTCCTGTCAAGCCAAGGCCCACTGTGTTGCTGTGGTGCCAGGGCTGGCCGACACTGGCAATACAGGCACCGCCGCAATGCAAGACAAGTGTTGGAGTCCAGGGCATTCCTTTGGACACCCTGGAAGGTCACGGACCTTGACAGAGAGGTCTGGGACGCAAGCAAGAGGATTTGAGATCTGTACAGGGGGGTCTGGAATCTATACAGGGGGGTTGTAGATCATGGCACAGAGCACAGGAGGACACAGCTTTTGACTTCAGCCCATGGGAAAAAGCTTCCAACAGTGAGACAAGTCATAAAGGTGTGATAGATAGTAGTGTAGTTTATCATTGGGTGAAAATTATATAGTTTTGGGTTTTTAGAATGGAGGTGAATAGGGGACAAGATGGAGGATTTAGGGCAGTGCCCTGGGTTCGTCTTCTTCTCTCTTGGCCTCCATCTCCTGCTGTGACAGTGGCACAAATTAGTTCAAGGAGATTGGCTCAGAGTAGAGTTGACCCCCTTAGTATAGGTGATAGGTATTGGTGCATAGTTGTAAATAATATGCACTTAATTATCTGTATAAAGAGGCTGCAATGTCCCACTGGGAGGGGAGTTGTCCTGTGTCCAAGCAGCAGAACACCTTGGCTGGGCACAGAGAACATTGTAACATAACAAACAATAAACAACATGAGAAACCTTGAAAAACAAGACCCTGAAGACTCCGTTTCATTCTTGTGTCTGGCTCAGGGCCTTCAGAGGGCAAAAGACCTCACCTGAATCACCTGAATCTTGGGTGACGAACAGAACCCAAAAGATAAGAAGAGGACCAAAGTCCCACCATAAGTAAAGATTAGGGCCATGACTACCTCAGAATCCACGATATACAATATCTATGAAATATCTATGAAATCTGATGGAAATCATCTCAGAGTCCTGAGGGAAATCAGTGATGTAGTTTCCATGCCATTCTCCACAATACTTGAAAAGTTGTGGAAGTCAGGT
This sequence comes from Sylvia atricapilla, assembly GCF_009819655.1. NCBI lineage: Eukaryota > Metazoa > Chordata > Aves > Passeriformes > Sylviidae > Sylvia > Sylvia atricapilla. Next base: position 52,401,005 of record NC_089174.1, on the reverse strand, counting down.
GAAGTCCCAGGGAAGTGGAAAAGGGTAAATATTGTGCACATTTTCAAAAGGGATAGAAAAGAAGACCCTGGCAACTACCACCCTGTCAGCCTCCCCTCTCTGCCTGGAAAGTCATGGAGCAGATCCTTCTAGAAGGTGTGCTAAGGGAGGACAGGAGAGTGATCAGAGATAGTCAGTGTGGTTCCAGCAAGAGCAAGTCCTGCCTGACCAACCCAGTGGTCTATGATGGACTGACTATATCTGTGGACCGTTATTGATGTCATTTACATGGAAAAATTACAGATTTCATTTATCTGGACTTCTGTAAAGCCTTTGACACAGTCCCAGAACCTAGAGCAACCTGTTCTGGAAAGAGATGGATTTTTTTGGTTGGACCATTCAATGAATATGTAGTTTAACAATCTTTTGTTATCTTAGAGTGTAGAAGTCAATGATTCAATATCTCAATGGACACTGGTGACATAGGTAGTCCATACCAGTACAGTTTGAAGACTTCATCATTGACATAGACAAAGGGATCAAGTGCACCATTAGCAAATTTGTTGATGACACCAAGCTTAGTAGTGCTGTTGACACACCTCAAGAACAGGATGACATCCAGAGGAACCTGGACAAGACTGAGAATTGGGCCCATGGGAATCTCAAGAGATTTAACAAGGCCAAGTGCAGAGTGCTGCACATGGCTCAGGACACCTGGTATCAACACATGCTGGGGGATGAAGGGATTACAGCAAGTCCTGCTGAGGGCTTGGGGGTGCTGGTGGACAAAAACTTGACATGACCTGAAAATGTGCACTCGTGGTCCAGAAAATCAAACACACCCTGGGCTGCATGCAAAGCTATGTGGCCAGCAAGGCAAGGGAGAGGATTATGTCCCTCTGCTCTTCTCTGATGAGACCTCAGCTGGAGTGCTGCATCCAGCTCTGGAGCTCCAAACACAAGAAGGAGATCATGTTGCTGAAGTGACTCCAGAGGAAGCCATGAGGATGATCAGAGGGGTGGAGAATGTCTCCTACAAGGACAGACTGAGAGAGCTGGAACTGTTCAGCCCAGTGATGAGAAGGGATGAAGGAGAATTTATAGCAGGATTTCAGTACTTAGAAGGGGTCTACAGAGTGGGAGATTAACTTTTTTCAAGAACATGGAGTGATAGGACGAACAGGAAAGGCTTTACACTGAAAGAGAGTCAATTTAAATTATCTGTAGCAAAGAACGTTTATACAATACATGTAGTGAGACAATGAGAAAAGTTGCAAAGAGAGGTGATGGATGCACCATAGCTGAAAACATTCAAGGTTAAGTTGAATGAGGCTCTGAGCAACCTGATCTAGCAGTAGATCTCCCTTCAGATCACCTTTAAAAAGTCCCTTCCTTCCTAAACTATTCTGTGATTTCATGAAATTTAGCCTTTTTTCCCCAAGACATACCTCTATAAGCCTCCACACGTCTCATCAGATTTCAAGTAAACTTGCTTCAAAATATTCCACAAAATAAAGCAATCAATAATTATAGAAGGTAAAGCCTCAGATATGCAAAGTAGAGCAACAATTAGGGAAATATTGGCAAGAAAAAGGAAATCAGATTAGCAGAACCAACACTTCATGAATATATCTACTTTAGTGTTTTGTTTGGACCAGGAGTATGGTCTTGAAACAAATATTCTGCTTGTTAACACTTATATTTTGGTTCCTATCACAGAGCATTCCTGGAACATATGGATGAGAGAAGTCCAGAGGATGCATTCCAATTGCCTGAATTAAAATTACTATGAAATGCTGAAGTACAAACATGAAATTCTCAATATGAATGATTTCATTCAAAATTTCTAGGTTTACTTTGATTCCATCAAGTACTAAAAATCCCTGGACCAAGAGCAAGATATTTTCCACAGTTCTTTATGGAAAAGTCCTGTTCCAATGAAAATAAAAATTGTTTGCCACTATTTTTATTTTTTTAATGTTGTCTGGGAATGCTGAGTGAGCACAATAAACAGACAAAATATGTTCACAGTAAAGGTTATATGCATAGTATCCATCACATCTACTGAAAACTCGTCACACAGAAAGCTTACCAAGACAAGTCAGATGCACTACACACACTTTTTTTTAGGAACTCCTTACAAAATTGGTATAACTAATGATTTAATGAAGAGACACTCAGAAAAGTAATTGTTGAATTACACTAAGAAACAATAAAAGAACAAAGTAAATCTGAATGCACCACAGTTTAAAAAAGGTTTAGGATGTCTGAACTTCAGGGATAAGAGTAAAAAGACAATGAAAAATGAATTTATAAATGCTTGTTTTCTCAAAAGAAATACAATCCTGGTATTGATACTGATAGTGGCAAAACCTGGAAATTAACAGACTATTTGAAAGAAAAACAAATGGCAAATAAGCAAATATTCACAAAAGAAGTACAAATTAAAAATATACTTTATTTGATAAAGTGTATTGCAGTTGATGACATTAAATAGCCACAATATGTAAAAGAGAGCCATTTTAAAATGTATATTAGAATTACTATTGCTTTTTAGTACTCTTTTACAAACTTGTTTATCCTTTTTCTTCCATTTTGCTGCAATGTGCAAACCAATATCATTGTTTCTGGTTACTAACTTATCCAGATTTACAAGATTTGGAGGACATTATCTCTTATTAGCTTTACTGAAAAATAAGATATATTTAAAGAACTAATTCAATGTACTATTTTTCAGAACTTGAAAAACCTGAGTTTATTATCCACATAAAAAATCTTAATGTTTCAATCCCTATGTAACTTATATGCACCTTAGGCTTACCTATACGGTTGGGCTTACTGCTGTACATATAAATGTCTGAAAGTGCATACTATTTGATAACAAATGATTTGAGAGACTCAAACTGAACCCAGTTCTAGTGTCAGTGTCCTTTAACGGTTTTACAAATTACACGGATGCAAGAATCAAATATACATTAAGAAAGGTTTTTGATGCAAAGATGGGAGTAACTTATGACTTCTTTCAGGGTAGCCTTGCAGAGAGATTTGGATAGACTAGTGGGCAACCTGAACTGCATTTTAGTAGGTGCAGGATTCTCTACCTGGAATCGGTTAATCCTGGTTACACCTGCAAATTGAAAAACAAGAGGCTGGTAAGCATCCCCAGAGAAAGTTTTCTGGGGTTTTTGGCAGGAAGTTGAATCTGAGCCAGCAGTGCCCTGGCAACCAGGAGAGTAAACCATGTCCTGTGGTGCATCAGGCACAGCATTGTTGGACAGTTGAAGAAGTGGATTGTCTCTATTCTTTGCTGGATCTCCCTTATTCTGAGATCTGTGTACAGTTTTGAGTGCTGCAATATAAGAAAGGTATCAGAGTATTAGAATGTCTCCAGATTGATGATGAAGATAATGGAAGGCCTCAGGAGAAGGAATTCTGTGTAGCAGCTGAGGCTACTTGGATAATTCATCTTGGAGTAAAGTCTGAGAAGGCTGTCAGAGTTCAAGGAGCATCTGAGTACTGGTCCATGATTTAGTTTTAGTTTGCTGTGTTTAGAGAGGAGCAGAGAGTTGATCTTTATGCAATGAAGACCAATACTTCAGCAAAACATTTCCATAACCTAATAGTTAAACTAATGAACAGGAAATTATTTAATTTCTTTCCTCATAAAATCAGAAGAGTTCAACCAATTTGCTTTCAAAATCATCTCACCTTAGTGAAGGTCACAAAGGACAGTTAAAGATACTTGGGTAAATGCCAAATTTTTATGTCCAAAATCATTGTGGATCTAAGGCATAATGTTTCCCTTTTCTTTTCAAGATGGGCAAGTGGCCTATTAAATTTCATGGTGAGAACAACAAAACACAATCCTTGAAAAAGTTTTGAAACGAAGCAATAGTATAGGAAAAAAAATAATCCTAGCACTTTGTCTGAAAAGAGCTGGCAGAATTTAACAAATGTAGAAAAACTCTTTTTTATATACAGCAGAAAGTTGGATACACTTTTGAAAGAAGAATTTTCACTACTATTATACATTTAAATTGATTTAATGCTTTCATTTTGACTGCAGTCTTCCAAACAAGATGGTTTGAATTTAAATTCTCATCTGTGTTCTGATTTCACACAGATTTCTAAGAACTGTTCACATAAACCAGCTTAGAGCCCCTAAATAACTTTACTTTATTGCTTGAAAAATATTTTCAAAATTATGACTTTTTTAAAAGGAGTACAACTATTTATTTTATCAGGAAAAAAATTAGACAATTCTGCTACAGTTATGAAACTCTAGATAATGTAGCCTTACTTCCATGCTCAAAAACCCTCTCACATGATTTTGAGGGTTTTTCGATAATCGTTGGTCATTTTTTTTCTACCCTCAAGGTCTGTGTTACGTGTGTTGTACACTATCTAAACAAAAATATCCCTGTATGGGATGGGAAGTAAGGTAAATAGGAAAAGAAAATTAGCTTCTGTGTATTATTTCTCCTAGATCTAAACTACCTGTTGTCATCTAGAAATTGTTGACATCCCATATAATTCAGATGGGAGTTGTGCAACTCATTTACTATACTAGCTCATTAAGATTAGAGAAGCTCACAGCCCACTCCTCAGTAATATTGAAAATGTTATGTTCATTGTGATGCCCACTGGAATATCACATTTAGAAAACTATCCTATTTCCTCTTAGAGATGTCAGGAAATCTTCAGAAATCCTACTAGTTCTTACCAGTTTCATCTCTTTGTTTTTCATTAGCTTGACAAGTAAGTTGCTGAGCTCTTGTCTTACCCTTATCTCTCCATTAAAATGCCTCAAAGAGGCGTGCTACACCACCCAAGATCCAATAACTTCACCCAAGGTACAAGGACTCAGTGTTTCTTTTACACTTTTGTCAGTCACCATTTAATCTTAGCTTCTCTTGCATCTGTCAGTAAAGCTAGAAAGTGATCAGTGGGCTTCCTCCTTAAAAATAAAACATTTTTTAGTTCACTCTTATGTCCCATCTAGCATTCACTAGAGAGAAGTGACTTCATGTGAGTACCATTACTGACTGCCCCTATGACTGACTCAAGGGGGATTAAGTACATACCCTAGTAATTTAAAGCCCTCAGTCAATCATCTTTCTCTGATCATCATTACAATATGTGCTTCTTTCTTAGAAGTGTGAGGGAATAAAGTAAAAAGAAAACATCAACAAGTGAACTGTGTCAGATTTTCTAAAATGTGGTTACCTTGTAACTGCACATACATTAAGATTTGTGATACGTTACCTACTCACTCCTCTCTCAGAACATACATTTTGCACATTTTTATTACTCATTCTGTTCCCTATTTGAAAATAAAAGTTTAAGAATTATAATAGAGAGGGCCTGAAAGCCAAACACTTCCCTCTGTCACATGGAAAAATTTACTTTTCAAGGCATTGACAATGAAATCCAGATCTCAGCATTCTCTAGCAAAACCACAGCCAGGCTCAGAAAAAGTATAGGTCAAGGAAGGGCAAAATTTGGCAACATTAGTCTTGCTCAAGTTACAAGAAGTCTTTCACTATTGAGGAAATGGTCAAAACTTCAAGCAGCTAAAATTTCTAAGAAATATAAATTCCACATCAGTAGTGATTTGTAAGAATAAAAAATACAAACAAATCCATTTAGAAATAAACCATTTTGAAAGTTGATGTTTTTGTGTTCCACATTCCAGCAGAAATTCAAATATTAGTAATATATTATGTCTCAGAAATTTGACAGTTCTGCAATGACACAAAAGCATCATTATGTCACAGAAAATGTAATGATCAGCCATTTCAAGGTAAACAATAATGTTTACATGGGTGCTATAAGAGAAAAACTCCAAACTGTGATCAGGTGTTGCAGACAAAATAACAACGGGCTTTAAACTTAGTTATGCATTTTCCCAGGGAATTGTCTCCTGAAAGCCAGCTCATGAGACAGCTGATAACAAAAAGCTCACTGGTATAAAAAAAAGTATGGATCTGCACTAGGTGGTGGCTACAGAATAAAGGGGAATGCAGTGGAGAATGCCCCAGCTCTTTCCTTATCTCAGCCTCCTTCATCTGTTGCAATATTTTGTACAGAAAGCCTTGTATAGAGCCTGGTTGTAGTTCTGAAACCACACATTCATAATACATACTAGACCAAAGGGCATGTTACTCTGTTATCAATAGATTCTCTATAGCCCATCTAGATGCAAAAGTGCTGGGGAAATAGGAAAACATTCTTTAACAAACTAAAAGTCCTAGTTTCTTTGTTTTATTAAATTCTATGGGCATTAGGAAGAAAATCTTCACAGAAAAGGTGATTGGGCATTGGAAAGGGCTGCCCAGGGTGGTGGTGAAGTCAATGTCTTTGGAGGTGTTTAAGAAAAGTCTGGATGTGACACTCAGTGGCATGATTTAGTTTACAAGATGGTGTTGAGTCATAAGTTGGACTTGGTCATCTCAGAGGTCTTTGCCCACTTAATTGATTCTGTGATTCTGTGATAATCCTTCTATCTCAGATTACTAAACAGTGGAAGTTCTGTCCATGGCTGAGGCTGAAGTCAAGGAGTGTAATTGAAACATCTTAGAAACGGTAAATATATCCATTTTTCATAGTAGATAGTTGTTTTCTCTGGTCATAATATAAGAAAGCAGAGCCTTCTCATATGTTGGGGGTTAGGTTTGTTCCCTCTTACTCTAAATAATTTTTCCCATAAGTTGCTAAGGAGACTAAGTGTTGGATTCTTAAGGATGCTTGACCAAAACAAAGAGGTTGCCAAAGCTCAGAGGGGGAGATAACACAAGTTTTGGGGCAAGCAAAGGATTGAGCTGGAGGCAGCTTCACTCTCTTGCTCCTGGCATTCAGAGAGAGAGGATAGCCAGGCTGCTGTTTGTTGTGAGAGTTCACTGTCACCAGAAAGTCCAGTCCTGGAAAATCTACTGTCATCTGCTTGCCCTGGAACTCTGAACTTCTCTGCCGCACTGTTGGAGCTGGGCCAGCCCTGCCCCGCCATCACTGTTTCACTGGCACTGCTCCTCTTGCTACAGTGTGACCCCGCATCCCCCTGCCCTGCCGGGACAGCCTGCCCCTGCCCTGCTGGGACATCCTGCCCCTGCCTGCTGGGGCACCCTGCCATCCCAGCTACCAGCCCAGGACTTTCCACTGTTTCCATCTTGGTATTCTGAGTATTCCTGCAGGGGTACGGAGACCAAACTGCCCTGAGTTTTTGTGAAGCAAAGTCCTCAAGGTTCTTGACACTGTTTTGTTATTAATGCTGTAGTGGTTGGTTTTGTTTGCTTTGTTTTACAAACTAGTAAACTGCTATTCCTACCCCCAAATCTTTGCCTGAAATTATAGCTTCAAATTTATAATTGGAAAAAGGAGGGAAGGGGGGGTGCTTTACACTCTCCATTCCAAGGGATACTCGAGCTTTCCCTGGCAGATACCTATCTTTCCAAACCAACACTTCATATCTCAGGCATCTAACAAATTACAGAGCCCACTTCTTGGCATGCATGCCCACACACACAACCTTCTGCAAGCCTAGAAAGCCAGCCCCTGAAAACACAAGTTAAAACTTAGACTTCTTGTTATCCATCTGGCAGAGAAAGGGGACAGCTTATCCTTTCTTGACTGATGTTCAAACTGGCAACACTATCCTAATATTGCTGAAAATCAGTACTTCCTCCTTCAGCCCTCCACCATGAAGACTCTGTTTATCTTCTATCCCTATGTCATTTTCTTAGAGCAATTTCCTCCTTTTTGCTTTCTAACACATTCTTTTGTTTTTTCTCACAACTTTTACACTTAAGTAATAACTATTTCCATAAAGCATCATCATTATTCTTCCCTGTTTCATGAAAACAGATAATAAAGTTGATTATGACATAACAGCAGATATTCAGCCAACGTCTTCTGTTGAAGCAGTCCACTAAAACCTACATTTAGTCTACATTTCAAGTCAGAAAAATCAAGACTTCAGGCTCTTGCTTCTTACTACTCTAGGGATATGTCATCAAGTCTCTGACAGCTTCAAAGTACCATCCAGTTAGAGGAAGAAACAGAGAGGAAAGTCACAAGTGTTTTATTAATATACTACTGCTTGTGGTCTCTTCTTCCCCTTATCTCTTGTTTCCTATAAACAGATCTAATATTAATTATTGTTTGTCATCAAATATTTTATTAGTAACATACCCTCAAAGGAATAAGTTATCTTTTAAATCTTCCATCAAAACTAAAAGTTAGTTTCTAACAACTGAACAAATACAGCCAGGGAGTACAGACTCCTTACAGGTCTGCACTACAGCCAACCTCTCACTTGATATGGGCTTATAAAAAACAGATTTCTCTTCACCTTCTGCCTAAACTTCAGGCAAAAACCCCTTATCTTAAAAGACTTCATGTTTTTATCCAGTAAGATCCAAAAACAATTGAATAATTAGGTCCGAGAGAATAATCTGCATTTACCTAACTTCAGTTACAGTGATACTGCGTACTTTCCTTGCTGAGACCACAGAATATTGGATTGTTCATTGTGGGCTGTTTTCTACAAGGATGCTACCAGTCATGGGCTGTGGGAGGATGGATTCTAAGAGAATAGAGTTAGTGCTGAAGGCAGTCTCACCCTGAGGAGTTGCAACTGTACTAATTACCAAAGAGTAGGTACAGCCTTGCCCTTAATAGGTCACAGCTATGTCCAGTAAGGATTGGTGTTACAAAGGAGTGAGTTCATTGAGAATTAGTTGGAGGGGTTGGAGTTTGTTGTCTGTGCTGCGGGGGGGAAGGGTGAGGTGGTTGGGCAAGGGGCAGAAAGGAGTTAGCTGGTCATGCAGAAGGAAGAGAGGAGTCAGTGTTGCATGGAGCTGCCCATGAGAACTCACAGAGAGAAGGCATGAAAGTTTTGCTGTAGGACTGGTGCTTGTTACCATCTTCAGCGGCAGCCAATCAGGGGATAAGTATGAAGGTTTTACTATAGGAAAATAAAGTGATGGTGATAGTCAGTTTGATCCACCATCCAGTGGTGCCAAGCATCAACGCCTACAATTGGTGCCCTGTGTGAGGGCAGATGCCATTAATGGGCAGATGATTGTATCAAAAATTGATTTTGTTTCAAATTAGACATCATTTGATCCCCTAGAACAGGCAAAACCTAACTCCAGACAATGATCTATTTAGAACGAAATAACGGTCTATGTTAAAAAAAAATTAAAATCTACCAACAAAAGAAGAAGAGACTTAAGGATAGTCACTAGCTTATTCTATTAGGCTTTACTAAAACAAAATCTGCTTCTTACAGGTCATCATGTTTCATTGTTTCTTTCAGTTTTTTTCTCTAAAAATTGATATTTTTTGATATTTTTATTAATGGATATTTATATTATATAAAAGAAATACACTCAGAATATGGAACTTTTGTTTATACAAATATTAGAAAACATAGCTGCCATTGTTAAAAATCTCAGGGAAAATAAACCTGGGTCAGCATGGTGTAGGGTATAGTGCAGGTGAAAGTAATACTGAAATATCCATCTCCACTAGGAAGAGTATGCAGGTACAGAGGGAAACATACACATTCAGAAGTGGGGTGTTGTGAGAGCCTGCCGGGCGGGGTGTCTGGGACCATTCGCTGTGTGTGAGGGGCAGGGGCAGCCGGGCCGTGCCCGCACAGCCCAGCCCCGGGCCCGTGTCCCCGCCGTGCCGCAATCCCTGGTGTGCTGGAGCCGTGCTCCACAGCCACCCCTGGAGCCCCAGCCCGGCCTGGCAGTGGCCAAATGGCCACAAGATAACCATATCTCTTTTGATGTTCTTACGTAAAACTGAGGTGAGAGCAGAATAAAATATAGGAAGGTGAAGCAGAGTAGTTGAGAAGTTTCTTGACCAAGCACAAGAAATGTGATAATGGTGGATTATTAGATTTGTTGCTAACACAGTATCTAAATATTACCAATGCAGAGTATGATTAGCAACTCCATCATCTATTTCTGTGGATTGTAACATAATCAGATCTTGATTATGAGAATATTTAGTCATGAACTTCAGTGACACCCCCTTGTTTTCTAAACTTGGAGAAGGCTAGATGTGGCTAGGTCTACTACATCTCAGATTTGGTCAATGGTCTATGTCTAAAGAATTATAAGTAGATCAGGCTAACCATGTACAGGTTTACATTTTTTTGCCTTACACAATTCATAAATGTGAAGCAACTAATTACTTACATAGTTACTTTTAAGATATTATCTCCATATTTGACTGGATCTTAGCTCTTTCACTCACCCATCCAAAAAAGTATTCCCAGTCTCCAGTAGTAGGGTGCATACATCCCTGTGAGGAAGGGGCAGGGGAGGGGAAGAGGAGGATATGAACTCAGAGGTTGCCTGCAACCTTGAAAGACCAATTTGCCCAGCTGGTCAGTCTCCAACAGTCTTTTTTTATCCTTTTGCTTGTCAATGTGCACTTACAGTCAGTTGCTAATATCTCTGTTCCCTCATTTCTGGAATGCATTAATTACCCAACCACCCAAACATCTCCTCCTGAAATACTTCTTTATCTTAAGAAAGAATACTTCTTTTTCTTGAAAAATACTTCTTTATCTTAGGAAAACTCATACTGCCTATCTGAGGCAGCTGAATGAGAGAGGGGTTGGGTGTTTGGTAGGAGGGAGGAGGAATGCAAAATCATGGTTTCTTTTCATCACCATCATCAAAGGGAGGTGGCCCAGAGATTGAAGGGAGGGAGGCAAAACATAATGTATGTTAAAATCACAAATTTTAGATGCAAAATTTACACATCTTCACTCAGAAAACCAATTTTCCTTGATAGAATTGACAAACTCTCCAGATAATATACACTGCTGAGCAACATCAAAGTCATCACTTCGGGAAACAAGTAACCATGCTTTTTCCCATGCTTGAAGATCATGACATCCAACCTCTTGATGAGCAGAAATTTTTGTAATATGTGTCAGTACAAATATTAAAAAAAAAAAAAAAAAGTTAAACTGTTTTTCTGTATATTCTTAAACCTACTTCACATAAAGAACACTGACAACTATTTGATCAGGCACCTAAGGCACACCTACACTAGCTGTCCTGTTGGCCTTTTAATCCTCCTTTAAACAAACTGTTGATTTGACTGTTTTTTTACAAGAGGGATGTTAGGTATTTTAGCATCATCTCCCATAAAAAAGCAACATAAATTACAAGGTTACACAAGGCAGTTTGCTTAAAATAGAAATTTATATTTCTATAATATAAATATTCTGAAATTTGGAGACAAAAATGTTTCTGAGAGACAAAATTAAAAGTAATTTTGATTGACAGCATAAAAATTTTTTTCTCTTTAACTTACTAAAATTGAACAAAAAGTCCACATCCTAACAATTCCAGATAAATAAAGGAACTGGTTTACAGTATTTTGGTCTTGAATTGTGGCAGGACTTGAATCACTCCTCACAAACCCAATGTTATGTAAATTTATAGATAATGTTCTAATATGACTTTATCACCTTAAGTTATATTAATATCTCTATTGATTTTTTTCTCCAAATTCAACTGCTAAATTCCTCTGATAAATCTTAATCCACTAGTTAATTCTCTAACATGGAGTGGTATTTCAGAACAGAAAATCTTTGCTCCATTTCTGTCCATTTTTCTTAGGTAGACCAGCTAATCTGTAACTCATTTTGTGTCTTCTGTTTTAGCAACATCCTAAACTGGTAGATCTTGTGGACTGTGCTGTCATGTAAGATTTCCATGGGCATGTATGTTTCTAATGTACAGTGCATCATTTAATCACAAGACGTTTCAGTTGTAAAAAATGTCTGGAGGAAGACATCTTTAAGTAGTAGGCACTTTCTTGTAACATTAATTTTCTCACACTTAGAAGCAGAAAATGCAATAGTAGCTGTCATTTAGTGCAAAGCTCTGTTTACTTTTAAAAGCTATTTACAGCTTAAATGTCTTGTTCAAACTGATTAGCTATAGTAGGATTTAAAACTTTTATAAGACCTATTTATTGCAGTTAATATGTTTTTCCTCAGATTATAGTTCAGGAAATCTGTCCCATCAGCATTAGGACAAGAGTTAAGGTTTGGTTTTGTTTTTTCTGGGTACTCTTAATAAATATAAGTCAGTGGGATTTTGAGAACAACTGAAATGAAAAACATAAACCCCTAACCTACAAATAACGCATTTGCATTTAATCCCTTCCCTTCATGTTTACAAATAGAGAGAGCCAGAACAGCTTTCGAACATAATACCTCAATAGTCACAAACCCATATCCTCATCTATAATTCATCTTGGCTAATATTATGCTTACTGACTGACATGATATCCAACAAGCCCTTCACAATGTGGAAGATCTAATTACAGAGGCCATAGCTTTGTTATTCCACAACTAAAAGATTATTTGAGAAATATTCCAAACATGCAGAGACATATATAAATAATAATAATAAAATCCCAGATTTCATGTAAGGATGAAAAGGCATTAAAGAATATAAAAATTCAGTAGAGAGAGGTTTTTCTACTATTCCAATCTCAGACTAATTCCAATCTCAGATCATTAAAATGGTGTTTCAAATGCCATAGTCTTCCTTGGTGATATTACCTCTCAAACAATATTTTCCCCCTCTTTTGTCCTTTTTTTTCGTGCAGTCCAGGCAGGTTTGTCTGCATCACTAAAAGTCTCTGATTTTCTTGAAGCTGAGATGACTAACTGATGTGATTAGGAAAAAGGGGGAGATTTGATTAGGCTTTTCCATATCTTTAAATGCATGTTGTCCTTCTGCCAATCAGTACCTTCATTGCTGTGAAAATTGAGCTTACTGGCTCTCAAATTGAGCTAGAAAATAATGCATTTCAGGAATGGTTTTTTAGCACAGGATTATAAAATGCAGTAGACTATTATCTTTGCTTGCATTTTATCCCTGAGATTGCAGAAAAGTTATTTTCTCTCATATACGAGGAGTTCTCCACTTCTAGTTGACACTCCTGCATCTCTGTACTGGGAAGATCTGTTGATTTACCCAGTACTAGAAAGAAAGTACACGCATCTTATAATCTACTTCATTGTTGTTTATTATTGTGTTATGGCTGTCAACAACATTAATGTACCATCCACACAATTTGGTGAATGAGAACAGGATCATTTGCACTCTCAGTCATGCCACTGAGCCAGAGGTTCTGTGGGCCTCTGCCTTCCAGCAGGCAGCACTGAACAATAGTTAGCCCTTCACACACTGAACTCACTGTAAGCGTAGACTTCTGTAGCTTTTCTCAGAATAGGACACACTTTTAATAACCTATGTCAGGCACATTCAACACCTTTGGCAACCAAAAAAGTTTGCCCATTTGTGTGTTTTCTCTATTGTTTGTAACTGAATTATCAAAAGCTATTTTGTGGTACAGGTTCCCAGACTTGTGTGAGCTAGTTTTCTGGTTTACTTCTGAGTTATTTTGGAAGTTATATTTTTCATTAAATAATCAAAAAGCAAAACTGAAAGCACTTCTTTTTCTTTCCCTTTCTGTGGTGTATATCTAAAAGGAAAATTGAGCCATTCCTTTCAGGAACATGAGCCAAATTCAAAGTGTTAATCCTATGTAGAACTAATCCTCTTACTTATTCCTAGAAAAATAACTAAACTTATTGGGGTACCAAGCATTGACGGTTAAAAAAATCAAAAACTTTCCTTAAGCAACATTAAAATTATATAAATCTGACTCCAGTTTATTGTTTTGCTCAGAAAATGATACTTAGATGTGGATGCCAAAGGGTTTGCAAAAAGTAGAAGCTTATTTAGGCGTGGTTTGTTAATAATCTTTAAAAAGCTTTTAGTGGATGCAGATAGATTTGCTATCTGTCCACATGCAGAAAAACATGAAATCTGAGTTAGCTTTTTGGGTTGATGCAATCAATTTTGGAAATGTTGCAATCAAGACATTGATTAATGGCTTTTGTTGTTCGGGTTCAGCAGAAGTGCAATGAAAACAGAGTAAAACAACACAAGCAGAAACAGATAGACATGACAGACTGGAAAGGAGAAGTGCACCTTGCTCCTACCTCAAACTATATCACATTTACAATCTGAAAAATAACATTGGAACAGAAAATGCTTGAAAGGTAAAAAAGAAAGATGAGGACTTAGACTTAAGTGACTTGTAGTCTAATGACCACTTATTACTTTGTGCATCCTTAACCTTGCATTGGTGCAATTCTTTAGCTTGACTGATGCTCCAAATAGGTTTTAAGTGTCACAGCAGTACACCTACATATTGGAACTAAAACTGATGACATCACATTCAGCCAGCCTTCCAGCACTTGAGAGGCTGCAGATTTTTGACCAGCTACTTCAAACCAGTCAGTGTATTATTTTATCAGTTATTAGTGGCCAGTCTTAAGAAACTTGTCAAAATAACACTGGACATGCTCACATAGGAATATTATTTGCTTTAATTTTCAAACACATCAAACATGAAGCAAAAGCCCTGGGTACAGAGTGCTTGCACTTGGTTAAGCGTTTTGCTTACTTGAATGAAGATTAGGATGCTGTGACAGTTAAGAAAAATACAGTGTCCATTCTGATCCACCTGTCCTGACTCATGTTACCAGTTTGATTACACTTATTTTTCTCATATCATGAACGTTACCTTTGATCTAGGGTTATTTTGCATTGTCCTGTGACATAAACTTAATTAAAAATAGTAGTTTGTATCTGACTATGATTTAGCAAGCATCAGGCAAGTTCTGTGTTTTGTCACTATACGTGAGTGGAAACAACATGGGGAAGACTTTACAATGCCTTTGCCTTTCATCTAGAAAAAAAAAGTTTTGGTAAATTTCATTTGAGCTTTTCTTATCTAAAGATAAATGTTTTAGTTTAACCTGGGTTTGATTTCAATTGTAGTGAGCCTACATTTAATTTCTGAGTACCCAAAGTGGTGGTCTTTGATCTAAGACATTAGTTAGATTATATATGTGGAACTTCTTAACTTGAGGGAAGGGATGTTCGAATCCTCCCACCGGTCTGGCATTCATTCAGGCAACTGAAAAGATATTATTCAGATACAAAGGAATTACCATGTGAATAGTGTTTCCACACAGTTTCTGAATATGCTGTCCTGCATTTTTATCAAGACTGCAAACATAAACCAGCGTGAGAAAGCAGGTGCTATTTTTCTCTGTCTTTTGAGCATCAGTCTTTCCCAGCAGCAAGCTCTATGTGTTAATGGCCACAGCAAGGCACTCTGAAACTCAGATTTTTTTTTTTTTTTTTTTTTTTTTTTTTTTTTTTTTTTAAAGTCTGGGGCTTGTAATCCAGTTTTAAGTAAAGGGCAGAACTTTTATATAAGAAGAGACAGAAAGCAAAAGCCATATGATTCTTAATATTTTTAAGAGCTTTTGAAATGACTGCAGTGTAGAAAGAAGAATCTAAACGTTTCTAAACTATTAAGATGTTTCAGTTTCTCTTCAAAGATTTTTGCACAGAATTAGAAATTCAGTTTGCACAGAATTAGAAATTAAATGCCTTTTGAATTTTTTTAACTTTCAGTAACTCATCCATATTGACTCTGTTGATCTGTTTCAAGGTAATCTGTATTATGAAAACACAAAGAAAAGATTTCTTCTTCATGTAAGTCAAAAAGTGTAATAGAAACTATTTAATTGTGGTTAATAAAAGATACTATTATTATTAAAACAGCCATTGACTTGCAAATAATCCACTTTCTTCTATGGAATTACTCATTGATCATTAAGTTATATAATCAAACAACATGTCTGTTGCACAAGGCATATAATTAAATATTTATAGGTCATTCATATAAAATTAAAAAAACAAAGAGGAAACTAAACTAACAAAAATAACAGAAGGAAATGGGAGAAAAAAGAGTGAGAGAGAGAGAACCTCGTGGAAATGTTTTTAAAAACCCCTCACAAGCAAAAATCAAGGGTCAACTTTTGGGGCAAAAAATTGTCACGTAAGAGTGGATAAATCAAAAAGTAATACTAATACCAAAAAGTAAGGGAAAATTACAAACTACTGGTAAAGTTTAAGGAGTTAAAAGCTTAAACAGGAAAGCCAGAAGCATTTATTTACACACTGTGAATTGAAGATAAACGTAGACAAGAGAGAATCAAGGATGTCCAGTGGTACATGTAAGATCACAGGAAAGAACAGTAAATGCTCCTAATGCCCATAGGCATCTTACATAGTAAGATACTTCATTGTGCTACAATCATTTAGATATCATGGATCTGGAAAAAATATGTAAACTTCAGCCTGTTAGGCATATAAAATTTAATCTCTTATTACCCTATCTAGATTGTCTTTGGTTTCACCCATCACCAGTCATAATCAGTGTCATATCATTAATATAAGCTGCAGTTTTCAGAAGTATTGCTCCACTACAATCATAAAATATCATTGGAAGTAATGACATTTATCCTGTAAAAGTAACTTGGGTATTTCTTACAGTCAAATACTGAAAACTCAAAGTTTAACACAATTAGATTTGCAAGTGTTTATAATCAAGTGCCTGAGCTAAGCAAAGTCCTGATGAAGCTGGATACCCCTCAGGTACTTGTCCAATCATCATGTTTGGAAATTAAAAGAAAAGGTAAAGGTAAATACAGAAATTAACAATTAGAGAAAAAGGGAAGTAATAAAACCAGCAAAAAAGGGGAAAATGATATCTCAAGTATAAGCAAGGTTTTGTTGTATAGCATGTTATCAAGGAACTTATAATTGATAACAGGTGCATATGATAAGTGAAAGCAGTTTCAGAAGAAAGAATACAAAGTTTTTCAAATTTGAATTTGTTAAAATTGGGGAAAGAATGGTCATGATGGATGTAGAGTAAGGATCTGTATGAAGAAATGGGCTACCAAAGGAGAATTTATGTCTTAAACACTATAGTTTCAAGCTCTTGAAATTGAATCCTCTACATTTGAATTGACAATTTGAGTAATTCAGTTATTGATGACTGCAAATGTACATTTCCACTGCATATTACCTGTCAGACAACAATCTAAGTTCAGAATAGCTTCAAAATAACTTTTTCAGAACAGATACAAAAAACCAAAAATGAACTGAGCTTAAGGAAATTAATCAGCCAAAGGACATTAATATAAGACTTGTTGTATTTCCATAATATATACAACCAATCTCATTATATATATAGGGTGGTAACATACTAAGGAGAAAAGTTTATGACCACTAACTTTAGAATGATATGGCTCAAAGGAAAAATAAAAGTTGTGTCCATTACGCTAGCCCCTACTTAAATAAGAAAAAGAAATAACCATAACCTGAAAAACATGCATGGATTAATTTCTTCCAAAATTAAAGGGAAACACATTTTCCTGGTTTTAAACCTGTAGTGAACTGTAAAGAGTATGTACTACCTCATCAGATAAACCATAGCAGACTTTAAAAAACATGAGAAACTGTTAAAGTCTGTAGTGTGTTCACTGAAAAAGTGGGAAGCTCATGTTCATGTACTCTGTCCTACCTTT
The DNA here is from genome assembly GCF_009819655.1 of Sylvia atricapilla. Lineage (NCBI taxonomy): Eukaryota > Metazoa > Chordata > Aves > Passeriformes > Sylviidae > Sylvia > Sylvia atricapilla. The sequence continues at coordinate 52,383,520 of NC_089174.1, read as the reverse complement.
CACTAAATTCTTGTCACAAAGAGGTAGCTAATCTTTACTTTATTCACCATCATATAATGAAGGTGACTTGGCTTGAGTGAAAAAGTAAATATCTTTTTTTGAAACTTGAAATATTCCTGAAAATTTTTGATTTTCTCAGATAGAAATCTGTTCATTTGTCATCCTTATGTTGAAGATTCTAGTCAGCTCTGTTTGTGTAAATTGATTGCCAGCTAGTTTCAATAGTCATAGAATTGTACTTCATACATTGTTCCTCAGTAGGAGTATAATTGGTGAAATAAGAAAAATTAAAAGCTGGTCAATAAAATCAGTTGTAAAACCTCAAAAATAAGACCTAGGAAAGCTCCACTGAAGCTAGGGATCAGATGGAATGTTTTGTCACCTAAATGTGAAATGGCCATTCAACAATTAAGCTTCATTGAACCTGCCCTGTTCAATAAAACATTAATTCACATGCTTAATTTTTTTCTCAGAGGAATTGATAAATTATAAATATTTCTGGAATTTTAACATAAACAAGAACTAAGCACTCTGTTGATGTGGGGCTTTTAACATTTCATAATGCTATTAAGGCATTGATTTTGAAAACATGATATTTAGGGTATCAGATTAAACAAAACAAAACAACAACAACAACAAAAAAAACCCAACAAACAAACAAACAAAAAAACCACCACACCACAACCAAAATATAAACAGGTAGTATTCAGAACAGGACAGAATTTTCTATGATGTTTTAATCCCGGCATATAAATTAGTTCACAGATTTCCTGAATTTCATCTATATCCAAGAAATGCTATTTTCATATTTTCAAGAATCTCTTGGCTTGGGACACAGGTGAGCAAATTTATATGTGTTGGCATTTTCTGCTCAAAATTGTCATACCTCCTTGACATTTAAACAATTTACATTAGCTAAAGAAATGATGCAAAATAACCATTCATTATTTTTCCTAACTGGGAGGAAATACTCCACAATAGTTTCTATGGGGCAGCTGAGTTTCTGAAGAATTTCCAAAACCCATAGAAAGTAGCCCCTTCAGTCACTTTTTATGAAGGAGAAGGCACACTTCCTTGCAGAGGTATGCAAGTTTTGTTGAACTACTAAAGTATATTACCAGAAATTATTGAGTCACACGTTTAAAAAAAAAAAAAAAAAGATGACAAAGAGTACAATACTGATTCAGAATTAAAACTTTTCATAAAACGAATGTTAGAACCTCAGAATTTTAGCCATACACTGCTATACACAATTCTGTAGCTCATTATTTTCTACACAAAGACTCTTTAAAGCCTCTCATATGCTTCTGATATATCACTTAGCATTACACAATTGTTACTTCCTCTTCAGTTTTCAGTCAGTTAAGTCTTTGAACTCTTAAAACTAGTACTATAAGCATTTTTATAAAACCACAGGGAATGCAAACAATTTTTTGCTTACCAGGTCACAAGCTTTTAAAAAAGTGGGCTTGGTACAATTTTTTCAACTTAAAAATATTTGAAGTTACTGATGGGTCAGGCTTAATCTTTGTTTTGCAAGTGTTCTTATCAAATAAGTTAAAACTTAAGAACTTGCACGGCATGCATATTTGCTACAAACTCCGTTTGCTACAAACTCAATATAAAGTTCATTGTTTGCTTTAGGGAGGAAAGAATGATACACGGAAGAACAATAGGCAAGAATTGTGACCTTATTCTGCTTCTGTTTCACTCTGTAAAGAGTATTCAAAGCATTGACAAATGGAAATAATATAATATGATACGATATGATATGATATGGTACGATACGATAATATAGATTATATAATATAATAATAATTATATATGTAAATATAAATATTATATAATATATAATATCTACAGATATTTACCTATAGAAAGCATCTGTGATGCACAATGTGCACTTTTGTGTTTCATGTTAATGAATGTCAACATTTTGAAGTTCCATTCCTTTAAGTTTCTTGCCAGAGAAACAATAAAGTTCACAAGCAAAAAAAAAAAGTCCACATTAAAAATTGCTTTTGATTACTGATTGGATGAAAAAGACAAAGACTTCCGATGCTGGTATTTCATATAACTGTTGAAATGGAATATTAAAAGTCTTGTGATGGGAAAAGCACATTAGTAAAGCACTGGCAAGGCACTGAGAAAAACAACTGAGAGAAAAACTGCTAAAGATTTCTGATTACTGAAGTTTTATTTCATAGATCTTCAGACTAAATTTTAGTCCCTGCTGTTCAATAATGATGAGTGAAAGAGAATTCAACATTAGGCCTGTTCTTTCTTGGTATTTCACTATCCAGAAATGATCACTCACTTTACCTGAACTATATCTCATACCCTATTACATATGTCTGAATTTAAATTTGCAACTGCCTTTTGACTAAATATTGCAAAGTAAAAAATTCTTCATTGAGATTTGTTTGATATAATAATACTTTAAAGTCAAATGAAGTCCAGAAAATGACCTTGGCACAGTCTCTTGAGAGACCCTCCAAGGCATGGAAATAGTTTAGGAAACTGCGATAGTACAGAATGAAAAAGGCTGCAGGCATTGCATGGGATGATGACAAGAAAATCAATACCAAAAGCAGATGATTCATTTCAGATGATTTTTTTTCAAGTAATAGCCAAATACTGGCAAAAGTTTGAAGGTTTTCTAAACATAACCATATTACACACTTTCAGATCAAAGAATATTTTTTCAGTGGTTGCAAAGAATTTAATATTTGCATTAGGGAACATTTGCAACTTAGGGGAAGCCTTGCTGTTTTAATACTTCAGTAATACCAAAGATTTGCAAGCAATTAAACATGAACAAAATACAGTACATTGATTATTTATATAACATTTTTATATTAGAAATATGTTTCTCAACATAGACATAAAAAGAAAATATCAATAGTTGCATTTAATCATTCTTTCAGGATCTTATTAGTGAAAAGTGTTATAGTTACAGTTAATTTCATGTTTTCTTAATACCATTTGTAAAATCTGTTAATCTGAAACAGCAGTTAAGCAAGTTATGCTCTACTTTGTATATTTATATGAAGAGAAAAGCAAATTACATCAGAAGTATAAATAGTAAAAAACGATACTATTACTAATTTTAATGGATCACAAAATTGTTTTGTTTGTATATTTCATTTCTTAGGACATAAGATAGTATCTGTAAGTTGGACACAAAATAAAGACATTTTTGAATATCAGTAATTCTTTGATATCACTGGTAATCATGATCTAAATCTTTTTTGAAAACATACCACCTGTCATTTTATTACCCATGATTTCTTTTATAATAACTCTTGGAGAAAAGTTTAAGACTTATCTAGAATATTTGCATAGCTTCTTCTAATAACCTCTTTTCTTTACAGTGATGTATTTCTTGATAAGAAATATGATGTTTGTGATGAAAACAACAAAATGGAGAACCTGAGGATTGGCCTCTGTCTTTGAACTACTAATGCCTGCATTTTATTGTATATTTATAGTTTGGAACATCAGTTACCACTTGTCAGTTCTTCATTTGTCAGTGTCTGATTCAAGGCTTTATCTCCTTTTAGAAGGTTGGTCCATGAAGTAGATGAAATAAACAGAAACTGTGTTTGAATTTTCAAAAAGCCCTCTAGTAATAAACACTTTAAAAAAGACCAGCCCAAAACTAACAAAGAAGAAAAGCTCTTTATGCCAAAGAGATTATGAGATTAGTGTAGTAGACACTTTTGGCTTTATGCTTTCTTATTATTTTCTTCCATATTTAAAACATGATAGTGAACTCCTATAAGTTGGATAGGGGTTTCAAAGAACAGTTAATTTGAGAGAAATACTCTAAGGCAAATAGTCAGTAGAAAGTCTACATGTAAATAAGTAAATATTTCCTTGAAAAATAATTGGCATGGAATTAAGTATGATGGCCAAGGGCTACCCATTGAATCAAGGAGAATGGAAAATATAGATTGATTTCTGATTTAATCTCATTTATCCTGTCTATGGCATGAGATATAGAAATAAACCCTGTTAATCATAGAATCATAAAATGTTCTGAGTTGAAAGAGCCTACAAGTTTCATCAGGACCAAATTGTGGAACTGCCAGGACAACTCCAGTGAAAGCCCATAGTACAGAGAATTCAATGCCAAAGGTAACTGATGTCTTAGCTTTTCACCAGCTAAGCTTTAAAAACATGTCTCTTCAGTGGGAGAGGAGAGAACCTAGTAGTGGACTTTTAGTGATTTGATAAACTGATGTTTCTTTACAAGTCCAGAAGATGACCTGTGAGAATTCTTTCCTCTCTGCAGAGTGAATTTCAGTCCCAGATCTGCTGCTCTTCTCTCTGTATATTCACCAGACAGCATAGAATGATAAGCAATCTACTGCAAGAATGCCCTGATAGCAGATATCTCCCCTTTGAAAGAAGAGGATTTGACATTTGGTATTGCTATTGGTAGCCAATGCTTTTCTGTCTCAGCCTAGTTAAGGTCTCTTGCTTGGGTTAGTTTATTAATCATAATTGAAGCCTTGAAACAAGAATCTGTAATTCAAGAACACCTTGCAGAGGAAGCCAGCTGAGACAGTGTAGTTAGCCCATGTGCAGAAGATAATGCTCTAATTGAAACTGTATTACAGCTATATTGTGTGGTTAATAAACTGTGACCCATCTGAATTTTTTCTAATCCACCTGGCAGTAACTGCGTGCTGGCTTCTGGAATTCTTTGGCAGTTTCATTAAAACATATATAGAAGTTGAAGTACAGATTTCTCTGTGATAAATGTTTTCTTATGTTGTATATTCGTAAATTTTATATGTCAAAATACATTGTTTCAGTATTCCAATGTAGTTCCTTTTCTGTAATGTAAAAAATCTATGATTTATTCTAGGGAAAACAATTCCCATTATTGACTATGACTAGGACTGTACATTAACTTCACTTAATGTATGCTGTCTAGAAATATATGACAGCCTTTCTTTGCCTATTTAAAAGTTCTGCTAAAAGGCTACAGATTCCAAGTTCTCTCAATTAAACAGGAAAATAGCTAGAGTTCTGCATCTGGCTCATTTTATGGCTCTTTAACAAAATATTGTTTCAAGCAATACCACAAGACAATAATTTAGTAATTCAAGGCAATAAAACTCTCTATCAAAATAACATTTTCTAAAACTTCAAGAAACCACAGTTTATTTTTAGTTCTTCCTGATGAATTCTATTTTAACCTTCAATAATTTTATTCATTTAACAGGAACTCAAACTACACAGTGGCCCTAGGCAGCCCTGTATGACCAGTGAGTTGGACCAGATGACCTTCAGAGGTGTCTTCTGACCTTAGCTATTTTGTAATTCTACAGTACTTTATGAATGCATTTAAAAATCATCGAGCCAATATAGAAGCCGTATCACGTTCTTCTCTTACCTTGATTTCCTTGATTTTAACTCTCTGCTTTTTTTATCAGAATGGTTGTTAGATGAGACTGTTATGTATTCTCTCTTCTGCAGCCCATTTGCCTCTGTCTGGATTCTGTACTTGAAGTAAGAAGGTTCCTTCTGTTCTAGACGTTATTTTCCTTTGACAAAATATTCTGTGAAGAAATGGTTTAGGAATTGTCTTTTAAAAGTGGAAGTGTTCACATACACACCTATTTCAATGAAGAGCTGCATCTCTGAATACTTTGCATATCAGTCCTGTTGCAAAGCTTTAAAGCACATGCAAAAATTCATAGTGTTCATTATTTTAATACAATAATACAACTGTAATGAGAATAAAAAGGCATAGCATGTTCATTTTCATCAGAGGTATCTGGGAAAATTAATGTGGGTAGAATCAGATAAAACTAACAAGTGATATTCACATTCTAACAGAAATTATTATGGTATGGAAATTATAGAGTGAAATGCAATTGCTACCCTCCAGATGGGATATGGTCAGCATGGCTGACCACAATGCCACTTGCAGTACATGCCACACACAGTACATCCTAAGGGGGACAAAACAGAGGATGGAACAGAAAGGAGACACCATCACCAGTCTCTGTCAAAACCCTTGCAGAGGAGGGAACTCAGTGGTACACTGTAGCTAATAAGGCAGATCAGCTGTTCAGCCAAAGAAGAAAGATTTCTTGCTGTTGAACCGGCAACTGTGACAACTACAGATGCACACCTTCATCCTAAAGGTTATCTCAGATGTAATACTAGTGTTACCCACCTCCAAGGTATGATCACCCACCACTGAAGATTATGTTTGGCTAGATTCTCTCAACGTCCATCTAAAAATAAAAACAGTACAAAAATAAGTTAAACACCTAGAGAAGTTCGAGAACAATCCATAGTAACTCCTGGGATCAGCTAATGGTCTGAACCTATGTTGTCTCCCATATGGACAGCTGCAGGGTAAGAACTGTACTCTATACACACTGATTGATTATCCCAAGCTAGTTTTTGTTAGGCATTAGATCTTATCCATATACTGCTTTGAATATCTGTTGCAGCCAGACACTATCACTAGCAATCTTAAAACCTTAAACTGTCAGAATTTTCTATTATATTAATAAAGAGTGTTACTCCATAAAGTGTTAATTATGACCCCTTCAAGGGTTTTAACAGTTGCTGGCAGCAGTAACTCTCCACTTGCCTATACAGACACAGAATGGAGTCTCTCTCATGCTGTTGGTGTGGTTCCCTGAAACCTTCCTTCTGCTGACAGATGAAGTTAGGGTGTGGAAACCCAGGAGAGGGCCATTCTGTTTGCATGTGACTCTGAACAAGTCAGTTGAACTGCCCTCCAATCCAACAGGACTGCTCAGAGAAGGGTCCCCATAAAAGGACACTGACTGGCTGGGCATAAGGCTCTCAGCTTTTCTGTGGCACTGACAGACTAATCAAACGCAAATGATTTGAGAAAATCTCTACTTTCAAATGGCAGAAGTGTTATAAATAAGGACAGAAAAAGAAATCATATCCACCTATTTCAATTATCCTCAAGCATAACAACTGATAACAACTGTAACTAGAAAAATTCTGGATGAAGGAAGAAACAACAAGCAAAATCAGAAACAGAAAGAAAAAAAAAGGACCACAGCAAAAAGCAAGTTTCAATATCAGAACCACCCTCTGAATCATTAATACAGGAAAATTAGAGAAGCAACAATTTATGAGAACTAGTTATTACTTGTGGGAAGGAAAGGAAATGTTTTTGGTTTTTAAAGGAATCCCACAAAGAACACATTCTTCTTTTTAGAATGCTACACTTATAATGGTTAGAAACTAGGGTTTTTTTTATGAAAGAACATCAGATAAAAATCTAGGCAATACCTCCAAACACAAAGGAGCTCAACAATGATAGCAGAACCATGCACATATCAAACAAATCAACACAGCATAGGAGGTCCCTAAGCAATGTATGAGCTGGCTTGTCTAGTGTCATGTCCCGCTCAGTATCTTACACTGAATATCTTTGAGGATTTTATCCTCAAAGGGGTATAACTTAACAATTCTGGAAAAAGTTTTCCCCAGCTTATAATGAATTCCTTTTTCGCTTTGCTGTAATTGTAGCCATTGGCATCAGAGATGGAGCACTTAAGATCTTATTAAACTCCAAAGCAAAAAAATTATGCTAGCTGTATTAGCTTTAATATTATGAGGTAAATTATTTACCATGGCTAAGTTAGAAAATGTCAATATACATGACACGAAGTAGTATTTCTTACTGTTCACTCTTCTATATTACAGGCAAGAAAGTAACTTTAAATTTTATTTCAAGTAAATGAATGTCAAACTAAAGAATTTGTGAAAGACTTTATATTATGAAAATAATACAGAGAAAGAAAAATTAACAAAATATATTTTTTCTCAATAATTAAAGTACTGAAACTGGATACATCATTTTTATAAAAATCTTAGTAAAATCTAAACAGTTGCTAATGGAATCATCTTATTTCTAACTTAGTCGCCTAACCACATCATTGAGTTATCTGATGCATTTTCTATTTACACATAGAGTAGCCTTTTAGTCAGCTGTTACTAAAATGCCCAAGATGAACAGCAAATTCAGAAATACAGAACTTTGCACAATTTGAAATTCAAAGCACAAAATTAAAAGTCTCCTTCTGTTAAACACATAATTTTCTATGAAATAGCTCCAATTCCAGCAGAAGGCATGAAAAAACATCGAGACAAAAATTTCTTCATGTTTGGGATGGGGGATAGTCTGGTACACTGCAGAAGTACTTTCCAAAGTACTACTTGGGCAAAGCTCACAGGTGAATGCCTCCATAATTTAAAAAGTCTTACATGAATGAGTGCAGGCATGGATAAGTCAGCTCATTCTAAGACTTGTGTACATATGCATCTGTAAGCAGCAGCTTGATGGTTTCAAAATTTGCATTTAAACAAGTTAGATAATGCTATTCCTACTATAGAACGAAGGTTGTAGTACCCAGTTTGGACCAGATCAGGTCACCCTAGGCAAGATTTATCAAGTCATAAATGGAAAAGTCTGAAATATTCCATTAAAAATTTAAGACTCAATCACAAATATCTGTGAGCACATGCATTTTTCCCCTCCACTTTTTGAATAAACCAAATGGATATCAAGGAAAAGAGAAAGTAAGACTACACACGTAAGACCTAATTAAATTCCTTGTCAATATTTTAATACTGTTTTAGGGATTTTCTCAGTATGATATAAACATAAACCCAGCCTCAATTACGTGCAATTATTATATAAAACCCCTAAACCCCAAAACTCAGTTTAAAAAAAAAGTCATGAAAAAATAACCAGAAACAGAAAGAACTAAAAGAGCTTCAAGTTTGAGAAAATATCAAAAATTCCCTTTATTTCATGCAAAATCTTCAAGACAATGCCCCTTCACTGATTTAATGCTGCATGCACGTGAGAGGAAACACTGACATTGATACTGACACTATCTAGATATTTTTTGTATTATGCTGTTAGAAAAACAAAAATTTTGAAATACTAATATTTTCTTCGCTTTCCCAATAAATTTTAAACTAAGTCTTCCTTCCCTTTTTTTCTGTCTTCAGCTAACTCTGACTGTTTATCTATTAGGTGAAAGTCAGTCTGCTGGTTTTGCTTGTCAAACTCCACAGATTTCTGACCAGAGCTTCCTTCCCTCTTCTTGACTGTGCTCCTCACAAATATACAGTGAGGATATTGTGTAAAATTGTCCATTCTTCTAAGCACCACACATTTCCCTGCTTGTCTCCCTCTTAACTTACAGCCATAAAGTTTCCCCAGACAGCAATGTATGTCCTAAGGGACTCTAGCTGAAATGTGGCCTCATAATTTGCAGAACTTCTAGCGTATTTCAAAATTTTTATTTGGTGAAATTTTATGCAGGGTCATATACACTGTTAGGCATATCAGCACAAAATCCAGGTAAGTCCATTAAAGTAAAATGTTTTTCACTGCAATTTAATCCCTCTGACTTCATAGAAAATATTAAGTAATGCCTTTAATTTCTTCTTTTTGCACTTTTTTCTCCATCTCTTAGCTATTTGCATATATCCTTTTGTTCCTCATACTTGGAACATTCTCCCTCAAAGTCCCTAATTCTCCAGTTACTCTAAAAAACCCATTGCCTATCAAAAGTACTGACCAACAGTTGGTATTGACCAACGGTGCTTTCAAAGTTTAATATAGGATACTCCAGTCCAGTAAAGATACAATGAATATCTATTTTTTCTGATAAATACATTCTTAAGTGAAGAGTTAGAATTTTTTTTTTTTTAGTGAAAAGTGAATGGCATGCTTCAGAACTACACTCAGTATTCTAAAAAAGGAGCAAGATACTGCTGAATACCTGCTTCCTTCCACTGGTCCTCCTAACTTTCTTTCTATTTTTCTTATCTACATGCTGAAATTGATTCAGAAAGCTGTGGCATATTGAAGATATTTTAAAATTTACTGCTTCAGTTTGCTCTATTTTTTTCTATGTTTGGGGTTTTTTTTTCATCATTCATACTCAACTAATATAATTAATGTGAGAATATAACATTTTAAAGAGTGATTTATTTATTCTATTTATAAACCCTATTTATTTTTGACAATATGAGATACTTTCCTTAGTGAGCCTGGTAGATAACTTGCATTGACAAAACTTCCAAAATTTAAGAAAATTTTGTTTGAACGACCTCTTCTAAGGGTAACTTGTGTATTAAAATATCTTCTCATAGCATATTGTGAAAATAGAAATTTCATCAAAACATATATATTTCAAAAACAAGACTGATTTGACACCATAGATAATTCTTTTTGTCTTCTTGAAATAGAAGAGTATACATCAAACCTATGAGTTTTGTTGCTTCCTAACAACCCATTGCATTTAGAGTTTCCGGGGGGTCTTATTAATGTGAAACAGAGAGTGGAATATGCAAATTGTTGAATAGACTTGAGACAAGAACTTTGTATGTTGCCTATAAGCCTTCTGTCAAATCAGTATTGCAGACACAGTCTCAAATAGAGTGGTGGAAGAGCTGGTTCCCTGTGTGAAAACAGGTTTAATTAAGTTTCTAATTCCACAGAAGCACATTTTAGATCTAACAATCAAGTGTAGGTACAGCTCTTTAAATATGTTCAAAACTCTTGCTGTACAATTCCTTTAGTTTGTTGAAATTCACACTTCATTGCAAATGGGTTTGTCATTGGGTAAGGTCTTCCTATTCAGCTTTTCCACTATTTTCCACACATGTTGTATGGAAAATAAACAATTTCCTTGCACTGTAAGTCAATTGTGGGTGTGTTCAGTGGCAGCTTTCTGTATTATGTAAATATACATGTGAATGTATTTCTTTGGAAGCGTTAATGAACAAATTTATTCCCAGTGAGGGACATATCTTTGTTTTCTATTTTAAAGATATGTAGAGCTCACTGAAAGCAGCATCAAAACTAGTGTATGTGGAAACCTATGTTTATAAATAACCATATAAAAGTCAAGACCCTTGCCACAACTGAGGACAATTCTTCTTAAAACTTCTACTTGAAAAGGGCCAGACAAAGGAGATTTCATTTAAAATTTCTTTACTACATTGTAAATGACCTCTGATAGAGGGAGGGTAGAAAAATAATTTCTTACTCATTTAGTCTGGGATGTAGAAAGCTGTCTAATCACTGAGCTCTGTCAGAGCCTGACATGTCACTTTCCTGATAAGTTGACTGAGAGCAATGTATCACAAAAAGTATTTTTTATAGATATTCATAAAACTTTTTTTTTTAATATGATATAGAAGATGGCATGTTAAGATCTGGACAAAAGAAATCAAATACAAGCCTATTAAGCTCCTAGGATAATTAAGAATATTTCATAAAAGGTTATCTGTCAAGCACACCTGAACCTCCAGCTCCCATGCAATCTTTGGTTTTCAGTGGTCCTATGCTTGTTTTTATCATATGTAGCATTGCTTATGATTCTCAATGGGTCCAGTGCTTGCAAGATGCCTCTTAGCAAGTGTGGTCAGTGGTGAGCAGAATGATCTAATGTAGCTTTCTAAATGCATATATAACCTTAGTGAGAAGAGCTAAGGGTCTTAGTCAAACAGAGGCTCTGGTTGGTTTTACTTCCTGGGAACTGTTATCCTCTGAGACTAGAAAAATCTTTTTCCTATAAAATGGCATTTTGAAGTGTTTTGGTGCTTGGCACTCTCTGAAACATTTGCAAATGTTTCTCCTACTAGCTTTAACTCTCTCTATGTTCTCCTTCAAAACACCAACACCTTTGCTTCTGTCAACTCCAGTAGAACATTGAAGCAAGAACCAGCAAAATCTCTACATTACTTTTTTAGAAGAGAGTGTTAACCCACAAAACAAAGGAAATTCTGTTGTGAATTCATTCTGTTGTCTTAGGCTTAGTCAGATTCACTTTTGCTGACACAGATCATAAATAAAATTCATGACACGCTGATAAATACCATAATTGGATGCTATGCTTTTTATCAAGATATAATTTTGCATTAATATACTTATTTAGGCATTTAATAATTAAGAACTACTGAAAAAAAAAGTAGAAAAATACTACTGATGAGATGAAACTAGAGTGAAGTTAGTATGGAGTCAAATTTTCCTTATGGAAGTACATTTCCTGGTTTTATTTCAAAGCCCACAGAATTAACACACACACAGCTTCTCTTTCATTTCATTTCTAATACGCCAAGCACTTCATAACTCTTTATTTTTTTCTCCATGAAACATTATTAAAATAAGAAAATTCAACAATTCTGATGACCAAACAAAATCCTTCATTAACCTGCAAAAAGCATAGTCTAGACTGAAAATTTAACAGCATTTCTGTAAAACTGTTAAAAATAGATGCTCATCCATGCAAATATAAGCGTGATACAGAGGTGTCAATTTGAAATGCATTAAAAAGAAATATATTTAATATATCTTTGTCATAAAGTTTCAGTGGGTCACAAGATATATATCAGTTGTTGGCTACCAAGCACACTAATTAAAGAAATGTAGTAAACTATAGTTAGTTTACTACTACTAGAATTTATTAGCTTTAAAGTTGAGTAAAACCATGCAAACTTTTAGTGCTGAAAACAAAGTGAAATTTTCAATAGGAATCTTTCTTCCTTAATAGCCTGAATATTAAAACTTAAAATTATCTGAGCCATTAAACCCAGTGATTTCTCTATTAGAGTTCAGTTCCTAAATAATTTTTGAAAATGATATTTAAGTCCAATTTTTTTCTGTAATTTTAGTGTAAATAAAGGTAAGTGTAAAATGCAACTAAAGTGAAGAAGAGAAACAAGGGGAATTTATATTTAAATTACAAAAACAAAGAGAAACTTGTCAGAAATATCACATTTCTGTGTTCAGTGCCCATAATATTAAGACACTCTGTACAGATTAGGAATCATGAATTTAAAATATGTGTTATATGAGAATATGGGAATCAGGTTTGAGGTACCTGGCATAGATTTTCCGGTTCTTTACCTTGCACCTACTCCAGAAATTGCAAATACACTTTATGAAAGTTTGCAAAATCATCATATATTTCACTTTTCCCTGAAATAGTTAAAGCTACCACAGGTTAGCAATGTGTTTTTTTAGCTTCTGTTCACCTTTCTCTGAGATAACAGTGACAGCCCTTGTCCTTGAGGGGAGTCCAGGCCTGATTCCTGACTAATTTTGAAGCAAAGATATTGCTGTGCAAGAACATAACTCAAGTATTACCCATACCATGCTCCAATCTTTTTCTGATGTTTTCCTGGGCAATAAAAGCCATATTACTTGAAGTGTACTGTATGTCATTGATGAATGAAATGTCAAACATCATAAATGCTAAATCTAAAGAAATGTAAAGCCATGAGAAATAGACATTAGAAGAAAGGCTTTAAAATGCCTTACCTGACAAAACAATGTTTCAGAGAAAGATAAAATGGTGAAAGTTCAGTTCTTTTTGGTTCTCCAGAAAAGCAACAATGATGAATTTACTCTGATTAAAAAAGCACTATCCAAGAAAGATTTTTTTATTTCAAATTGTCATTATAAGGGAGCTAGATAGGTTTTCAGGCCCGTCTCTTTTCCTTTTCCTCAAAGACAAGATAGGTTTTCTTTCTTATAGAAAACAATTAATTGCAAGGTTGCAAAACACTCATGCTGTTATTAGTAGTAGCAATTGAAGAAATGATAAGAGAACTAAGAGAACTAAGAAAAATGGTTAGAGAGAATAGAATTATACTTTGTTTTGCAAGTGTCCATTTCTGTTTTCTGAGGTATGTTTGCAGGCAAGAACTCAAAGAACCCCTAAGACTTTCCTTCTTCCTCTTATTCAGTCAACCATGTGGCATCTGCTGTTCTGATGAAAAATTTGCACTAAACAGAATGTAAGTACAAAGCATGCCGTGATGGACTGCACTGTCTTTTTTGCGATTTCTTTTTTTTAAATCAGGAAATTCTAAACACACTTCTCCCTGTGTTATCAAATTGCAGAATAACTGGATTAATTTGGAGTTGCAGCAATATCAGAGAAGTCACTAATTTTGCACAAAAATAAATAAATAAATCCCACAAAGGTTTGACACTTTTCCAGCTCCTGAAATAATGTATTATTAAAAACAATTTATGGTGTGTCAAAGTGCATCGTATTATGATGTGATGTGGATGTAAAGCAGACATAAATCCTGGACTTTGGGAAATAAATTTATGATGTGCTGTGTAGCTTCATGTCATGAAATGAAGTCACAAAATTATTTTAAAGTGTATTACTGGAAGCAGCTTTATTTCCCCCCAGTATAATTTAAATTCTCAGCTGAGCAAAACTTATTCAGGAAAGGATTCTGATTCAGAATGAGGAAAAATCAGAATTTTTTTCCCCTGTCTTTATCTTCCAAAGATGGTTGTTTAGTGGGTATTTTGTTTGTATGATTTGCTGGTTTTTCTTTGTTTTGTTTTTGGTTTTGTTTTCTTTATCCAGACTTACCAGAATTTTGAACTTCACATGATTGGCTGAACTTGGCAATAAATCTGACACCAACTAACTACCTTTTATCAGCTTCAGTTGTATTGAATTTGAATTGGTCATGAATATGATAGAAAAAATATTTCAACTGTAAAGAGAAATCTGGCACATGCTGCATTGCAGTTGCTTCCTGTCCTATATTTGCCCATACTACAACAGTGTCAGGAAATCTTTGCAGCCCTGAACAAAAGTTCTCCACTTGAAGACCATTTTGAGGGATAACTCCATACAGACTAGCTAAGCCAGCATCAACACCGCAGTGTGAGCCTCACTCATATCCCTCTATTTTCTCTGACAATTATTTGGTTATTGGATCATTTTCAAGGAAGATAATTCAACAGAGATTTGGCTGAGTGTGTCCTTAATTTATGATACATATAGTAGACATGTGAGATACGGGATTATAATTGTTAAAGTTGTTAAGGGTTATGCTCACCAGAAGACCCTGTGGAAAGGCACAGCTGCAGGCTGGAAGGTTGGAAGTGGGTTAGGGGGTGAGAGATAGTTGTGACTCGTGGGCAGCAGACTACAGCTAAGCCAGCCAATGAGTTCCCTCCTTCTGTTAAGTTTTGGATTTGTTTGGTTGAGATAAAAGGGGGTGATTTCTACAATAAAATTATGCATAAGGGGATCCATGTCTCTCTGTTTCCCATTGCTATACAGACACTAATGTTTAAAAGTCTGCCTTAATGACACAGATTTTAGCTTAATGCCTTTGTGAAATCTGCCATTATACTAAAACCATTTACTCTTTAGAGAAGGAATTGTATTTTCCACCATGTTTGAACATTTTGGCTAGAATATCTGGCCCCTGCTCAGACAAAAGTGCCATGCAAAATCGTTTATGATTCTGGAAGTGGACAGTAGAGAATCCTTAGGTGACAGCTGAGGCCAAGTCACATGAAACACACAGTCATTCTTCTCCAAAATATTATCCTGCATTTAGCCTTTTTATAATAGAGCCATTTTCATTTTTCTACATGGAGAGTGTCAACAAGAAATATCTTATTTAAATTATCAGAATAGATATGATTGCTACACAGAAGATATGTTTTCAAGCAGTGGACATCAACCAATTACTGTGAGCTAACAATGTTGTATCTTCAATTTAAGTGCTTCTTTACTATCCTTCTAGTGATATGGAATCATGGGCTTGTCCTACTTCATTTAAGGCATAGCATACATAGCATTCACAAGTTGTTTTAAATAGTATTGTTAGCTTGCTGACAAATTTACAAGAACTATTTTATGGACGTCTTTAATCACAATATACAAGTCCTGTTTCAGCCAAGGACCGTGCTAATTTTCTGCAGTAGCCATGGGGGAGCACAGCCTGGAGTTGCATGGGCATAGCCAAGACCCTAATGTTATTCTGTACCATCATACATCAGTGCCAGGGGAGTCACAGGTGAGCCACAGGGGAGACAGATTATGTCACTTCCAAGAAGGCCATTGATTTTCTAGGCAGGAGAAACTGCGGTGTGGTGGGAAAGTTGGTCAGTCAGTATTTTGCTGTGTTTCCTCTATGTAAATAGTTATTTGTTTTATACCTTCTTTTGACAATATTCTTGCTGTTACTGTGTGTTTTCCTTATATCATTGCTGTTTCTCATAAATCACTTTGCCTTGTGTGCCTCTAGTTCTCCTCTCCAGCTAAGTGTCATACTTAAGACGATTTAACAAAACAAAGGGGTAGTCAAAGCTCAGAGGGGGAGATAACACGAGTTTTGGGGCAAGTGAAAAACAGAGCTTGATGCAGCTTATCATGCTGTTTTTTTCAGCATTCGAGGAGAGAACGGCTGAGTTGGTGTTCGCTGAGTTCACTGTCTCTCAAGGAGTCCACTCCCAGAAAATCTGCCATCATCTGCTCGCCCTGGAATTCTGAGCTTATCTGCCGCCCTGTGAGAGCTGGGCCAGCCCTGTTCTGCCGTCGTGGTTTTATCAGCACTGCTCCTCTTGCTACAGTGTGACCCCGTATCCCCCTGCCCTGCTGAGACATCCTGCTCCTGTACAGCTGGGACACCCTGCCCCTGCCCTGCTGGGACATCCTGCCATCCCAGCTACCAGCTCGGGACTTTTCCACTGTTTCCAGCTTGGTGCTCTGAGGATCCTACAAAGGCACCGAGATCAAACTGCCCTGGGTTTTTGTGAAGCAAAGTCCTCGAGGTTCTTGGTACTGTTTTTGTTATCAGTGCTGTAGTTGGTTTTTTTGTTTGTTTTGTTACACATACTAGTAAAAACTGCTATTTCTATTTCCAAAATCTTTTGCCCAAAAGCTTTTAACTGCAAATTTATAATTTAAAATAATAATAATAATAATAGTATTAGTTTACATTTTCCTTTCCAAAGAAGCTACAGCTTTCCCTGTCTTCCCAAACCAAGACAGTGGTTAATGCAGAGAGACCAAGAAAATTAATGTGCCCCTCAAGGGGATTTGATTTTTGGGTGAGAATGGTCTGTAATGTTGAATTGTATAATATTGGTTGCTGAATGACACCGCGAATGTATGCCAGAATTGCCATGGACAACAAGTATGGACTGCTCCACTTACACCAGTTGTGAGCTGCTGATGCCGACTGCAACACTTGACAGCTCATTCCTCTCCTGCCCTGTAAGAAATCTAAGGCAGATAGAACCCACAGTCATGGACTAAATGAACTCAACAGACAACCTGGATGAACAGCCGCTGACTGAAAATTAGACCTGTGCTTGTGTATATATGTATATGATTGGAAGGTGTAGGATCTGGGACTCATGCAGATGGCATAGAATAAAGAGTGGATAATGTCCTGGTTTCAGAAAACAAGGTTAGTTTTTCACAGTAGCTGGGAAAGACTGGAGTCCGGAGAGGCATGGGCATGGCCAAGCACCTGATTCTCATTTGATACCATCTTATGTCATTGCCGGGGCAGGAGAAAGGGTCTCTTTCTCACTTCTGAGAACGGAATCACTTTTTCAGGTGGGAGCAAGTGATGGGACAGTCACCTTTTATCATGGTTTTTCTGTGTAAACCATTTTTTTGTCTTACACCTTTTGTTAGTTGTATTGTTGTTGTTACTGTTGGTTTTCTTATCTCATTGCTGTTTCCAGTAAGTTGTTCTTATCCCAGCCTGTGACCTTTGCCTTTGGTGTCCCCAATTCTCCTCTCTAGTCCTCTGTAGGGGGAAGAGGAGGTTGAAGACAAGCACATGAATGGCATGTGGTTTTGAGTGTGGGGGCCACTAATTTAGGGAATATAATTCCTAAACCATGACAATTTAGCTGTATATCTACCCTCTTATTTGCATTCATATTCAGTAGTCTGACCTTTGAATTCAAATATGCATTCATATTTTGAAATAGCCTGATTTTAGAATAGCGTGAAATCCGTGAAAACACTAAGGATGAGTGCACCCTCATGCTTTAATTAACATTAGGTTAACCTGCAAAGCAGTGAAATGTCAATTTCCACTGACTACATGAGAGATCGGCTAGACCCTTAGGCAGGTTTATTAGAAAATATGTGCTGTCCAATAGACTATAAATTAAATAAAAAGGTCAGTTGTATCATTCTGAAGGGATCCAAGTGCACATCAATAGTGGCATGTTTACTGGCTGCTGACGTGAGCAATTGGGATAGTCTAAGCCCGTAGTCAAGCAGCAAGAGACTTTAGAGTTCATATTAACAGAAATATTCAGCGTGAGACAAGACTAATAAAAAAGAGCTTATCTCCATTCCACCATTTGTATCAGAAATGCAATGTGTTGTGCAATCTATTTTTTAAAGCTATCAATAAAAAAATGATAAATTGTTCCTAAAATGCAATATTAATTTAACATGTAAAGAGCTCCTAGCATGTTTTTAATATAATACATGAGTACCATAACAATAGTACTGTAAAAGATCTAATTGGTACAAGTACTGAGCATATGACAGTGTACTCTGTTGGTGGCATGCCATGAGGACTGCTGATGAAGTAATTTCCTTCAGTGAACTGTAAAATAAAGCCTTCTGTCTGAGTTACTGTCTCATGCGAATGAAATTGACAGTATAATTCTAGAGTCTTTTTTGGCCTCTGTTTGGTCAATTTAAAAAAATAATAAAAAGAAAATGAAATATAAGATAGTGGCAGACTGTCAAGAAATCTACTGCCAGGCAAGAACAGTGTTTAGACTTCACCTTGGAAATAATGCTATAACGGCGGGGGGGGGGGGGGGGGGGGGGGGGGGGTTAAGTCCTCAACACATTTTAAGCTCCAATAAAAAGAACAGAAATGCATATTTTTAATCCTTTAGAAATTCTCTGGAAACATTGTACAAGGCCTAAAATTACTAGCTTTCTTCTGTGCTGTCTTCCACAAAAATATAATACATTTAAAGTAGTTGCTCACTGGGAGAGACAAACCATAATTGCTAGTGACCCTATCATGGAAGAAGAAATGACTGCACACCAAAGATGCAAATGGTATTTTCCAAAAATTATTGATGAAGATGTGACCATGTAATCTGTTTGTAAAAGCGACAGATATTTGTTGCCGTCTTCAAAAGGGTTGAGAGTCTGTCATTAGCTTTTGGGTCATAGATCACACTTCGAGTGCCTAAGCTTAAAGACACACTTCATTGAACTCCATCTAGCAAGCTTCATGCTTATGAAGGTGTTCCCCTTGATTGCTTTTCATCTGGGCTACAAGAGTGATTTGTTTGGAGGGTGGCATTGATTAAGTGCAAGAGAACCATGGTTTACTGTGTCAGCTGCTATGCCTCTGTCAACAAATCAATGGTGTTTTTTCACTTCTTTTTCTCTGTCTTTTTCCCTCCCCAGTATTCTTAGTTCTTCTGTTAGTATCCTGCTCTTACTGGACATTAAAAATACCTTTATAGCTGTCTTATGATTTAAGATTTTCTGATTTGTCAATCACATAAAACGTTTATTGGATGGCAAAAAGGGCCTCTGCTCTTGGATTCTCTAGGATGCAGAGAATACACAGCAGTGAAGGGTGTGCAACACCACGATATATGTTCTAAAAAAAGTTGCTCTTTTGTGCTTAGATTAATGCATGGATATCAATGGTGTACATGTAAGTAGTACAGCATTGTGCTATTGTACGAAGTGGTGATGGTTTTGAGTTATGGAACTTGGCTTTGATGAAATTATGTGGAGGAAAGCTTTCTACTGTTCTTTTCTAAAACACTCAAAAACAAGCAGTGGGTATTTCTGGTCACAAAGTGTAGGTTTTGAAATTAATTTTAAATAAAATCAAGAGACAAATAGCCTAACTTTTTTTTTATTGAAGTCACAAAAAATTTCATATTTTAAAATTTTTATTTTTTATTTTATATTTATATATTTATTTCACATCAAATATCTCACCAGAAATTTTCTGCAACCATGTATTTTTATTGGTTTTTCCAATCTTTTCTTCCAGATTTGTTTTAGGATGAGAAGAAATTTTTCATTTAAGATTCTTACTTTTAATCAAATTAAATTTCAAAAACTAATTATGGAGTCTATTTATAGAAAAGTAATTAAAGGATTTTTCTTATATATGGCAGATACGTCAGAGACAATGTTATTCATTTGCTGTCTAAGGCCATTTTGGATAAGGCCTTGAGCAACCTGAACTATGCTTCATTCATTTTATGGGCTTAATTTAATGTCATTAATTGCTTGTTCCATGGTTAAACACATATATTTTTATTTAATTAAAATTTAAAAATTTAGAATGTTGACATGAAATGTAGCAGGGATAAATTATTAGTCTGAGGCTTTTTTCAAATATGTAGTAGGAAAAGGCTGTCTAGTAATAAGAAAAGGAACCTTTTTGATTAAAAAAATATTAACATTAAAAATATGCCTAGAAAAAAAAATACAATGCAAAGGAAAAAAAGAATGTATTGTCAAGTTGAAGTTACAGTGTCAGTAATAGAGATAAAAGAACAGCAGCAGATAATTTTAGGTAGTGCAACAAAAATCATTTAACATCATTGTATTGATATTTCCCTTTTAAAATATGAATGCATGGACATAAAATCCTGATGACTTCAGTAGTTTAGGTGAATCATCTGAAAGTGTAAGTTGTTCTAGAGGAGCTTAGACAGGCAAAATTCTTTCATGTGTAGATGGTATAAAAGCCATCCTTGGAATCACTCATCTTCCAGTTGCAAAAGATAAATTGAAGTGAACACAAAAATGCACTATTGCATATAAAACCTTTGCCATTAGTATTACAAAATTTTCAAAAGCATTTATATGCACATAAAATTTCCACTTAGTGAGAACACTGAGAATCTGAAATAGCAGGATTTTGTTACAAAGAGAAGTGCTCAGAGAGTGCTTGTGGATAAAAGAGGACTGCAACTCTTTTCTTTGCAAAAGATGCCCCAAGAGGCAAAACACACATTTTAGAAATACAACAGAAAAGGCAACAAAGCAAATAAAATTTTACAATCAATTATTTTAGAATTTCTATTGAAATTTCTGGCAGTAGCCAGATCTTTTAAGTTACATGTGGTACAGAAAAGCAGCTTCAGATACAACTTCCCTGATGTCTTTTACATACTAGCAAGACCTGCAAAGTTAACTGTGTTTCAAGCACGTATTATACTACTAAATAATTAAAGGTAAGCAGTGGTGGTGGGAGGGAGGGAGGGAGAGAGGGAGGGAGGGAGGAGAGAGGTTGTGGGGGTGTTTTTGTTGGTGGTTTTTGTCTGTTTTTATAAAGCATTCCTTTATAAACAGTAGTAGACAATGTTACATCAGGCTGGTGCCAGTTCCCCAGGGCTCAATTTTAGGGTCAGTGCTCTTAAATCTTAGAATCACAGAGTAAACGAAGTTGGAAGAGACTCAGAAAGATCATTGAAGTCCCCCTCTCGGCCCTGCACAGCACACGAGTCACACCATGTGCCCAAAAGCATTATTCAAATTCTCTTTAACTCAATCAGGCTGGTGCTGTGATCCTGGGGAGCATGCTTTTATAAATTATTTGGACACAGGAATCAAATGTACCTTACTTGAGTTTCTGAAGGTGCTAAACCGGGAGGAGCTGTGGACTCTCTTGATCGTGGAGGAGCCTTACAGAGAGATCTGAGTAGACTAAAGAACTGGACAATCAGCAGCTATATGAAATTAGAGAGCAGGATTCTCTGCCTGGGATGGAGAAATTTATTTTACATGCAATCTGGGGCATGGAAGACTGGAGACCAGCCCCAAGAAAAGAGCTCTGGTGTCTTGGGTTGAAGTTGAAAATGAGTGCACTCTCTGTCCTGGCAGACAGGGTGGCCAGCTATGACCTGGGTGCACCAGGCACAGCATTGCCAGCTGGACAATGGAGGTGGCTGTCCCACCCTTGTCTATGCTGGTGCAGCCCCACTTCAAGTCCTGTGTGTGGTTGTAGGCACATCAATATTAGAAGGACAGGATGTTAGGGTGTATTCAGAGGAGGGTGACCAAGGTGGTGAAAGGCCTCGAGAGCAAGAATTCAGAGGAGTGGCTGAGGTGACTTGGCTAGTTCAGCTTGGAGAAGGCTGAAGGATGACCTTATGGCAGTCTACATTTTCCACTTGGGTTATAGCCAAGTGGGAGCTCCTGATCTACTCTGGTGAGCAGAAATAGGACAAGAGGAAATGGAATTAAGCTACATGGTGGGAAGTTCAGACTGGAGATCTGTGAAAGTGTCTTTACTGAAAGGGGGCTGGTCACCATAACTGGTTACCCAGGGAAGTGACTGAGGCATCAAGACTGCTGAAATTCAAGGAGTGTCTAGACAATGCTCTCAGTGATAGAATTTAGTTTTAGTCAGTCCTGCAAGGAGCATGGAGTCAGACTTATTGGTCCTTATGGGTCCCTTCTCACTTGAGATATTTGATGATTCCATGATTCTCTGCAAGGAGTCCTACTTGCAGCTCCTTTCTGATCCTCAGTCAATGAGAAAAGAATATAACAAAAATAACTTTTTGACAATACATCTACATCTTCACATTCTCCTTGCAAAACATCCAGCCTGTACCTGATTATCTATTGTCTTCTCTGATCAAATGTAAAAAAAATATATAATGGAAAAGAAAGGAATTGCTCATCACTAAAATTTAAGGTCTTTGGAATTGTATCTACTTCTCAATATTTATCAAAATACTCATATACCATAAAAACTCTTTATCAGTTTCCAGCATTCCAATGTGTTTTAAATTTACACTTTAGGATTCTGTTATTGCAGAGAATTTTTGAAGATATTCAATAAATCTAAGTCTTATGAAAATTTACAGAGATTTCCCAAACTGTTGACATTCTATGAACAAGCAAAAAATACAGAGTTATCTCAGTGAAATTTTGCTTCAGATACTTATTGATTGAAACACTAGCATCAGGATTTTTAATCATACATAAGAAAGGACAGGAAAGATCATAGAAGTGCTCTGAGAAACTGTTTTTCCTCTAATTAAGAAAAGTTACATGTGTGAAGCCTGGATGAACCTCCAGAGACTTCTCGGGCCATCAAGACCAAAACAAATTGTGGTCAATTTTTATGGCATTGACACTCAAGTATGTGTAGTATCGATGACCAGAAACTTCAAAGTAATAAGAAAATAAACAAATTAAAAACAAGTAAACAAACCCAACCTGAAAAAAATCAACCAAAACCACCCCAAACCATAATACCATATAAAAGTCCTTAAAAAACTACAAAAACATGGACTGGTAAGATAAATGTACTCCTCTTTACACTGTATCATCTTTGTGTAATGAATGCCAGACTACTTATAGATTCAGGCATAAATTATTTCCTATTTAACCCCCTTTTGGAGTCCAATTTGAGTCAGAAATAGAAGGAAACTATATTTACTATTAAAACGATCTTAATGATTGCCTCATCGTTAGGTTTTCATCTGACATGAAGATAACAATGACTGCAAACTAAAAAAATTACAACTTTTAAAGAATTTGTGACAATTTTAAAGATGCTTGCTGACTTATGTTTGTACTGCTTATAAGCAAATTTCAGAGACAATTTTATGAGGGTACTCATGTACCTAAAAACTATTAAAAATCCCAAGCAAAAGACATAATTTCACTTCTTTTTGCTTTGAGGTTTCAAAAGGTTTTCATCTTTAGATTCTATGCAGTCAGGAAAGCAGTTCATTAGAAAAAAAGAAAATTTTTTTTGTGCCTTTTAACTGTGGGAGAGTAGTGATCTTTCAGCAAGATGACAGTGCAGCTCAGGAAAGAACAGGAAACAGAAATCGTATTTTGATCACCAAGACTCCTCTGTCAATTTAAGGTATTCATTCTGCCATTAAAGCTTCCAGCAGCTAAAGCAGCTAAACACTGCTATTTTACATTGATCTTGTGATGACGGAGAAAGCACATAGGCTGCAGTACCAGGGGCATGCTGTACTGCCCTTGCAAATTTACCTGCATTTCTCAGAGCTCAAACTAGATATAGCAAAGCAAAAGCCGTAGTATGAGGGTGCTTCCCACTACAGGAACTAAAGGTTTCCCCATCCTTGCTATAGCTGCACTGCAGTACCTCAGAAAATGTCATCCCTTGCTTTATTTCTGTCAGGTTATTGCTACTTTTATTTTCCTTGGTCAGACTTTTTACAGCAACTGATTGAAGAGCTATATATAATCCAGTAGCTGAGCTGCTCATTCAGAGTAACAATTCAAAACTGTCTTGTTCATAGCTCAGGTGACCACTGGACTAAATGGAATAATGGAGCAATGCTATGGTTTCCTTGGTTTTGGTCTTCTAAGTGACTCCTGAATTCCCTTAGGAATATAGCTTGAAAAAAAATCACCTTCGAGTTGTAAATATGTCTTGCCAACAAAAACTTACTATTTAGGGTATTTAATCTTTTTTTCAAATAGCTCTTACTTCACTGAAGTGTATTTCTGGTGAATAACTGGAAGGGAACATTATAAAGAATAAATTTTTATAAATAAATTAACATCATTTGGTCTAGTTTCGCTAAGGAGAAACATCTACCTTCTGTTGCCTGGGGATGGGCTGAGAAATATTATAGAGTACTGCTGTACTCTACTGTCAGTTTTTAATTTTACAGTTCTTTTGGCTAGGGTGCAGTCAGAGCAGTCATATATTTATGTTTGCATAGATGTATATATATACATGCAAACATATTTGTGTCTTAGAATGTAAAGAGTAGTAACGATAGCTTTTCCCTTGGAAAAAAGGAAACAAGCATTAGGCAAACCAACAGCTCAGAGACTTAAAATGACAGGTGAGTGTTTTTCTTATTTACTTCTTTGGACATAAGAAAAAACTAAATATAATTTCTCTGTCGCAGCTTCTGTACTGAAGTGCAGGGCCTGATTAGTCCAGAATGCTCAAACTCCACCTTCTACAATTCTCTCTCCTTACTAGTCAAAGTTGCTGCGGTAAAAAACATTTTTTAATACTTGTTGAGGCTTTACCAAATTAAAGAAATTTGGTATTCTATTGAAATTTCCATCCCATTTCAGTCTTATTTCCACATGCAAAATGGAATTTCCATCCCATTTCAGTCTTATTTCCACATGCAAAATATGATACTTCTGGCTTTCCAATCACTATGTTCAGTCTTCCTTTCCAGAAAGAAAAGTCTTACTTGGAAATGTGAACTGAGTAGAGAGTTATAAAAATTTTATTCTAAGGTCTTTGTTTCACCAGAGGCCAGTCACTAAGAAAAGTAATGTAGGGAAGAGAAATACTTCTCATCAAATATCTGATATCTTTTTTTCAGTTACAACAGAGTTCTGAGAACATCTCAGTTGCCATAAAGGTCTTAGTGTTTCTTTCAGCCTTTCAAACAAATTCTGCTTCACTTCTATTTGTTCCTCCAAAAGGCCATGAAGATGACCCTTTATAGTGAAATTTTCTGTATACTAAATACTTTATGTCCACACCAGGTTTACTTGCAATCACACAAACTTCAAGAATACCTTGGAACAAATCTGTACTTTTTAAAGTTCTACAGATGTAGCACCTACACTGTCAGGGTCATTATGTTTTATGGAGGATGATCTACAAATATGACATTCAGAAGACAGATATTGACCCTCAATATCAAAAAGAAAGTAATTTAAATCAATTTATTCCTTCAGGAGCTTTAAATAATTATTTATAAATTAGAAAAGTTCATATAAATTCTGTTTTACTGGGTGATCATAGACAATATCACTACATATATAGATTGTAAAGAACAGGTATAGGTAAGGACAAGTAAAGAACAGATTGTAAAGGACAATTCATAAACCAAAGAATTTTATAAAAAATTCATTTCAAAGTTTTAAATATGGCAAACTTAAGTTTTGTTTCTTCCTAAATATTTATAGCATCCAGTGACCTGATTTGTACTAGTGAATTATTAGAGTCCTAGTTACACTCACAAATGCACGCATGTGATATGACAGAATATCTTCCCAAAATTATTAAAATCTAGTCAAATTACTGTAATTTTAATACAATATTAATAGCAAAATTAAATACAATACATAAATGCGTATGCTTTGTATTTTTTTTAAATTTTTTCTGGTAGTTTAATATTTTTTTTTAAGAAAAGATGTGACAGGATGTAAGCAGATCCTAATATTTGTCATCAAAGTAGGTTGTAAAATGATGACTGAAAATTACAAAATCACCAAATCACAGAACTAACTAGTTAGAAAACACCTTTGAGATCATCAAGTCCAATCTATGTCTGATACCATTTTATCAACTAAACCATGGCACCAAGTGCCACATCTAGTCTCCTTTTAAACACCTCCAGGGACAGTGACTCCACCACCTCCCTGGGCAGGCCATTCCATTACCCAATTGCTTTCAGTGAAGAACTTTTTCCTAATATCCAGCCTAAACTTCTCCTGGCACAGCTTAAGCTTGTGTCTTCTTGTCCTGTCAACTGGTTCTCTGGGAGAAGAGACCAACTCTTACCAGGCTGCATCATTCTTTCAAATAACTGTAGAGAGCAACAAGGTCTCCCCTGAGCCTCCTCTTCTCCAGGCTAAACAATGCCAGCTCCCTCAGCTGCTCCTCAAAGGGCTTGTGTTCCAGACCCTTCAACAGCCTTGCTGCCCTTCTCTGGACACTCAAGGTGCTCAGTTATGGGGATGATATTGAAAATCAGCTACCTATCCACTCATGATGTGAGATAAAGATACTAGGTTTTACTAATGACTATTTACTGGCTTTCTGATTTATTTCTATGTGTATACTTTCATGCATTCAGCTGGCATGCATTTCAAAAGAAATATAATTTCCTTTTCAGGCTATTAGAGACGTAAATACAGAAAATACACATGCACACAAGTCTTCAACAAATTCTTATCATATTTCTATGTATAATGTTTCTCCATTTTAACTAATAAAAATCTTCAAAGTATAATGATAATGATTATGGAATAAGTATATACAGAAAATTTTGTATATTTTATTTTAATTGCTGTTACATAAGAAAGAGTGCCCAAGGATCCACTGGTGAGGTTGCACATAACAGAAGCAGTTGCATTCTGCATCTGCACAAGTTTTAAGATTCATGTCTAAAGCAAGTCCAACAGAAGTGTGATTTTTTTAATTTGAGCTATAACATACTTCAATTCCAGTAGTAATTTCTTCTTAAAAATTACTAGCTTACTATTATAAGGGCTCTGAGACAAGTGTTACCTCACTTTTTATATAATTTAAACTAATTTATCACAGGAGTGTGGTAAAAATTACATACCTCATTTTGCATATTTTATATGTCTATAATGCTTATATCAAATGAGTATCCCCCACAAATGCATTTAGTGGTCCTCAGAATGAAAAGAAGTAGTGAGATTAAACTATAGACAAGTTAAAAAACAAGGCTGTGACATAGCTAAAAGCTAAAATTAGAGACAATGTTTGAGGCTAAAGAATTATTTCTGTCCTTGAAATCCAGTTATCATGGGCTTTATAAAATAATAAATCTTAACAAAGTGTTACAAAATGCTATATTGCCCTGTTACGCTTTGTCATCACATATATATGGGAAAAATTGTATTTCCAAGTTCACTTAAATATTTATATAATGATATTTCTGTATTTACATGATCATGAAAAAACTATGTACTTAAATATGTGTGACTTGCAAGATGATTCAGATTTTGGTGGGTGCTACAAGGCAATATACCTGCATCAGGGGAACAAGAAGTCACTGACAAGTTGGGTGATATGATTATCAGAATCACTCACCATGTGATAGCATTATGGATGTATCTGTGTCTAGCAAGCCTTAATTCTCCATCAGTCAACTTTACATTAGTAAAAAATTCATAAACTGAAAACCTCATTAATTTAATTATCAACATGATTGGTTTCAGTAAATCCACTGGGGACCTAATTATGTATAATTGTATCTTTGAGAGTTTTCTGTAACCCACAACTATAATGAAGCCAGAGGTCCGAAAAAGCAGCTTTGCCCCAAGCAAAGATATTTGTTCTGACACTGTATCCCCAAAAGCTATGAAGATATGAATATATTCTGTCAGTAATTCCCTGAATAAAGTAGAGTGGATAATCTGTATTTTGTACCAAGCAATATTAACAAACAAAATATTTCTCTTAATGCAGGTTTTTTATATGCATTTGAGGTTTCTTCTAACATATTATGAAAGTCTACACTCTTATGGCCAAATTGAAGGGAAACTTGTTAAAGGCTCAGTAGCAAGCAGCAAGGCAGAGGGGAGAAAACATAAAGTTTGTAATCACTTGCCAGTTGCAAAATATAAAAATAAGTCAAAGTCCATTTACATTACAATATTGTTGTCCTCATGCTTCATCCACTAAAAATAAAAAAAATAAAAAATTGTCAAATTTTTCAGTATTTTTCAGCTATTTCTTCTCTGTTACACAATTAATATGAAAACAAACATGACCTGTCCAAAATGAATGCGACAGCTAGCAAAATAAAGATAGAGAGGGGAGGATTTTAGGTGTACAGGCAGCTTTAGGTCATTAAACTGGCAGTAACATAACTGGGACATGAAACAGAAATTGAGCTCAGCAACATTTTGACCTTCTGCTGGATGAACTATTTTTCAAATATTTATAAAATATGTTCAGAACCAATAGGCATTTTTAAAGGTGAAGAAAAACCTCTTGTTTCTACTACATTGTTTATTAATTTGTTTCTCTGTTTGTGGTCGTGTATTTTGCTCAGGTTTCTGTATGATTTGTTCAATAAGATTTTACATAATGGTTTGTTCTGTAACCCCCTATGTTTTTCCCCCGTATGGTTTACCCCATGTTCAGTTTTATGTCAGTCATTGGTTATACAACCTTCTGGTCCTGTCTGTCACTCTGGGGCCTCTCCCTGCATCCAGAAAATTCCAGGAAAGGCATCGAGTGATTGGGCAGGATTCAGACTTTCCCCTCCTATTGTGTTTTGTATGGTTGTTGCACATGTCTATTATGTTAAGAGCCACACCCTCACTGTACCCCATTGGTTCCTGACTGAACCCTCCCCTGTGTCACACCCCCTGTTAAAAGTCACAGCACAGAGGGGCTCGTGGTCTTTCTGAGGCTGGTGTCCCGAGGTGAGGAGTCCACATCCAGAGCCTCCAGTAAACTCGGTTGGATTTACCCCTCGAGATTCCCTCCTTTCATTTCCTTTGCCGTAGGCACGCTGCACTCCCGACAAGCCAAGAACCACTGTGTTGCTGTGGTGCCAGGGCTGGCCGGACAGGCGACGCAGGCACCCCTGCAGAGGCAGGCGCCCCCAGCAGGCACCCCCGCATCTGTTTATTACTGAAGATCCCGGGTACAAAATAAAATTTAGTTTATAGAAACAGAGACACTGACATGACTATTTTCTCAGCCATTTCATTAAATTTCTTTTAATTAAGAAAGATACGTTTTTAGATTTACACGATACATTTACATGTAAAAATATGTTAACATTTTCCTGAATGAAATGAGAGGCCAATAAGCTCCTGAATCTCACTTCACTGAGTCCTGACTCAGTGCTTTTTTCCTTTCACCTTTTTCATGGGTAACTTAGATGCAGCTAGATCTGGGAAATAATAGATTATGTTAACGGGCTGAAAAGGCAATACAAAGTTTATCCATAGTCTTTGAAATATTTTGAATACCTGGATTTCCAGGGATATTAGCAACCTGTTTTTTTATTATAGAACAGAGATCTAGTATATTCTGTTAACGCATACATATAGATTAAAGGCAAACATATTTTTAAAAGTTTAAAATTACTTCTTTGCAATGAAAATCAGTCTCCCCAGGGATTTCACTGTTGTCATTTTAATCTCTTCAGCCATTTACTCTTAAAGACATAGCACATCTAATTATTCTGTTCTTGGGGGTTTTTGTTGTCTCATGCAGGTGATTAGCATTTGTGGAAAACTGCATTATGTTTATATCTCCATGGCCTACTTTTTCTCTGGAATATGAGGTCAGTTAATGTGCAAGTTTAGAAATCCATGTTTTAAGGTAATAATAATGTTAGTAGACCTTTATAACTTGCTTAGAAAATTATAACAATGTTTATGTTCTGTATAATAAAATTAGAATAAATAATATTAGTAATGTTATAAAACTTACTTACATAAGGGAAATTTTAAAATTTCTTACAAACTTCTTGAAATAGACTTTTAGTTGCAAATTATGCTTAATGGAATATTTTAATCTATTCAAGAGATTTAATTATTAAATTACCTCTATCTATGAAAAGTAAAATTAAGGAAAGTTTGTCAAGATCATTCAGAATTGCTGAATCATTGCTTTCAACTTCCAGTTTTTCCTGCAGCAGATGAACATTATCTTAGAATTTTCAGTTGTAGACAGTAGTGGACACTACCTGCTGCAGATCAGCATCAACACTTTGATTATTTTGACTTCATGAAGATTTATTACTCAGACCATAACTCCCCCCACCTTGAAGTGTTCAGATAAATGTGTTTTTCTTCTGTCTTAGGATATTTTAAAATATATAGACAATTTCCTATTAGAAATGAAGAAAAAAAAAAAAAAAACAAGGAAAAAAGAAAAAGAAGACTGTAATATTTCACAAATATGTATAGACTTATCTTGAAGGGAAAAAAAGAGCAAACAGACAAGTGCAGCATGCCCAGCAGGTGAAGCTGCATGGCTGGGCACCTGCCATGAGCAAGCCTTCTCGCAGGCTTTGGAAACTCAGGATCAGAACTATCTTCCAGACAGAAAATTAAGCCTAAGATAGAAGCTACAAATTTTTCCAGTTATCTCTAGACAACTCAAAGTTTGGTGATAGACTCACAGTCAGCAATGTACTTTCTTTATCCCCAGCAGTGAATGCTGGTTCACATTCTGAGTACAGCTGAACAGTCACTCATCTTCCTTTGAAGTTTTCCACTGGCTGTGGCTTTCCCTTGCCCTCTTTGAATCTTCCAGTGTGCATCTTTCTTCTCTGTGAACACAAGAGGTTTTGCCATCTGAATTTCCTGTGGTAAAATAAGTGCATCAATTTTTTTCTGTTCTGACTGTTGAGATTATAAGTCTTTTTAGCCTCCAATTATATATCCATGTGGCGCCTGGAACAATGAGCTCAGAACTGACTAACATCTGCAACAACAATGTAACATAAGCAAATTAAAACTAAAAACTATAAATAAAGTATAAGAAGCATATTTGCCAATAAATTAAACTGCTACCTGGCAGTAACAATCAAGGTTTTAAGCTCCAAACAGTATCATCCCATTTGTTAGCTAAATTAAAATAAAAGTAGTTAAACAGCTAATTTGTTTCCACCTCTCCTGCCAGTAGTATTTAGAGGACTACAGCAGACTTTCTTGTTGCATTATCTGAAGAATAAATCTGCCTTCCATCTTCAAACTTCTCTGAAGAGCCTTTTAGAAAGCATTGTAGTGTCTCAGATAATAGGGGACCTCAGTGAATATTAAGAATGTTGCTAAAAATCTAAAAAGCTTTTAGTAAAAAAGCGTCAAAACTGAAGAGTTTATCTTCAATAAAATAACTATTTGATTATATATCCTTTTAATTTGACTTGAAATTTCTTCCTAAACATTTTTATTTGGAGTCTTAAGCTACCAAATAAATATCAAAGTTGAAAACAGCAGTGCTCTGTGTTTAGTTGTATATCTGCATATGACATTTCCCTGCATGACTCAGACTTGCATATGTGTAGAAAAAGTGATATTCAGATTTGCACATAGACTTTAAAAGTGTTGTGTTAGCTGTGTGAACTGTATTTTGATGGTATGGAAAATGTTATTTAAAAAAAATAGCAATAACTTATCTAGAGGTAAATGAATTTATTAATTTTCAAATGAACATTCATAATGATCAGTAATAATGAAGTGTCTACATCAAATCTTTTTGGTAAGTAAAAAATAATTTTTAACACTTTTGACGATATACACCATGACAGAGACTTTAAGTATTAATGCAAAGTGGTGCATTATATATCACTTAACTAAAAGATTTCTTAATTATCTTATGCTTCATTAGACATCTCTAAGGTAGGAATAAATAGTTTAAATACTGGAGATCTATCTATCTACTGATCTGTCTATCTATCTATCTGTATCTGTGCATATATTTAAGTGGGAGCATAGGTGTGGTGGTGTGTTTTGTCATAGATATTTGTCATTTAATGGTTTGGTTTACTGTATAATGGTTTGTTCTATGTAACCCCTGTGTTCCTTTACTTGGTCCACTCCAGTTGTCAATCACCTGTTATGTAATCCCGCGGTCCTGTCTGTCACCCTGGGGCCTCCCATTGCTTCTGGAAGATTCTAGGAGAGGCATCGAGTGATTGAGCAAGATCCAGGTTTCTCCTCCCACAGTATCCTGTATGGTTTTCCCATCCTTCTGTCATGTACTGAGCCACTCCCTGATTGTATCCTGTTGGTCCTCAACTGAACCCTCCGCTATGTTCCACCCCCCCTTAGAAGTTGCTGTACAGCTGTCCTCGGGGTCTCTCTGAAGCAGGCGTCCAGAGGTTCAGACCCTCCCACTGGAGGTCTCAATAAACCATTGACTGTTCACCCACTTCGAGAGTCCTTCCTTCATTGCTCCACGCCATCGCCACGCTCCACTCCTGGCAAACCAAGCCCTGAGTTTTGCTGTGGTGCCAGGGCTGGCTGGACTTAGCAGAACAGTCACTGCCGCACATAGGTATGTGTATTGTACACATCTATATTCATATTTTTTGTATACATGTGTATTGTAATACATTTATATACAGATACACTTACTCAGCTTCTCCCAAGGCTACCCAAGGCTGATCAAGTCCAATTCAATTTCTAACATTCTGACTAAGGTTTCTGCATCTTCTCTATTCTTCTTTAAAAAGACAGCTAAAAGGTATGCCACTCAATATAAAATGTTCTCTTGCTCTTTTTACAGATCATCAGACATCAAGCAACTTTATCTTCTCCATTTAAATGAATCATTAACACTCATTCTTGCTTAAACTACTATACAGTACATACCACTCAAGGTATGTGCTCCAAGGCTGTTTGTAGATAAGACTGCATTTAAGAAAGTTATACTGATATTAATTTTTTTTTTAAGTACAGAGAAATATTTTTAATTTGGAATTCAAAAACATAACTATCCTAAACTCATTAAATACTTCATAAAAATAGAAATGTCCTCAAAAGACACATTGATCTTATTTATAACATGATTGACTTTTTCAGTTAATCCTTTTACAGCAAATGGAAGCTCACACTACTACTTTTACCAGAAGCTGCAATCTAAAGACTTCCTGTGTAAATAATATTTAGACCTCAAGTTATATTTTCCACAAATGATTCCCAGCAATTTCTTTAGAAAATAATAACAATAATAATAGTAATAATAATAATAATACCACCAACCAAACAGCCCCCCACCTATCAGAATTATTTGAAATTCTTTTTCTAAAGATCATTTACATCTTGGTCTATTTCTCCCTAATGGGTATTATTTCCTCCCTAATGGATGAGTAAATTCAGGCACAGTCCTGTAGGAATCTGTGTCTGCCTGAAGAATAATAATTTTAATTGTATTCAAGTATTCAGATATATATTGAGCCTTTTTCCTGTATAATGGACAAGAGATCAGGTCTCTTCTATTTATTTAGTTATCCATTATTATTGTATGAGCAACAGAATGCTAGAATGACTTTTTCCTCCCTCCCCCCCTTTTTTTTCCTACAACTTAGACTGGTTCAATATGACAATACCAGATGGAAAAAGTCCTAAAATCTTCCCTTTTAAAAGAAATTCAACAAGGAATTCTCCTCTCCTGCTTTTGCTGTATATCCTGCCTTCTCCTTGTACACTCACTAATGCAGTGACTCTGCAACAAGTACTATCTGCCGTATTTTTAGGAGAAGGATGGTGCAACTCAGCCAGAACACCAGAAAAAAAAAATTGGACTCCTGACCCCAATGGCAAGGGTCTTTCTCCAAGTGTAGTGGCAGAGGGTGGATGCTTCTTTCAGAGGGGCAGAGACACTCCTGCTGCAGTCATTTCTCTGTCATGGGCAGGAATGTGCCTGGACAGCTGTCTAATCTGCGTTAATTTACAAGGTTGGTTGTTTTTTTTTTTTTTGATGAGTAGAATTTACTACAGATTTTTCCACTTCCAATATAAAAAAATCTTCTGCTCTAGTATTGTAGTGATTATAAAAAATAGCATGTTTAGAAACACAATTTCCATTGGAACTGTTCCACTGACTGCTGGGTGTTCTTAGCCGTGCTGTCTAACATTCCCTGTGGGTTTGGAACATTCCACTACATCAGTAGCCCTCCTAATGTATTTTCAAGCTTGTCCTTGTGACTGCAGAGGCTAGATCCTCACATAATTGCATGATTCCCAAAGGAAAGACTGCAGAAATAAATCTATATTGTGCACACACAGTTTAGTCCTAACTACTAAAGAAATTCATCATAAAGAGTTATGATAAAATGACTGGTTTGTGATCTTTTTCCCATAAAGATGCTATAATGTCTGTCTTTCAAAATATGCCACATATCAGATAGCTGAGAAAGAAGTAACCAGCTTTTGGTGAGGAGCTTCCTGTTTTTTGCTGTTCATATAATTCTTCTAGGGGCAAAGGGACAAAAATTACCACTCTGCTCAGAAAGGTTCTGATTGGCTTGGGAAAGAAATTCTCATGTACAGAAAAAATGCCAAAATCATAAAATGTATGAAAATGGGTGTATCAGAAATCCACCACCAGCACAGTAAGAATAAAAGCAGCAAGTACTATTCGTGAACCGCTTGGAGAGAAGGTAGGCCCTACACAGTAATGACACCAGTTTTAGAAAAATCTGCATTTTATTACTTCGGATGTGTATGTAGCATATTTAAATAGTTCTAGTCTCTTCTAGAGGAGAATTTGGCATGGGAACTTTCCCATAGGAAGTGGTAAAAGAATACTTAAAATAACTGCAACTATCCCTCCCCCTTCACAAAAGTACAGCCCCAAGGCTTGCTTTTAATCACAATCAAACTGCATTCAAAGGCAGCTTGATAGGGAAATACTATCTATTCTGACTAGAGTCAAAAACTACATCTGCATTTTCAGAAACAACATGGTCATTTTAGAAGCGTATTGTTACAAGTGACAAGTTGCAGTGTCACTCACAGAAGTTCTTTAATACCCTTTCCTGTAATATCCACAGGGCTGCAACTGTGCTCAAAGGCCTGAATGGAAGAAAGGGCAGCTCCAGAGATGACTCTTAGTTCCCACTGGCTTCAGATAAGCTTTATTCCCCTCACCAAACAGAGCTGTTGCCTTTGAATCATTAAAATCCCAATTCAGCTCCCAGCTATTACAGCATACAAAATGCACCCGCACAAAGTGCAAGAGAACCATATGGGAGAACTTTGATAATTAGAGAAATCTTATCGGTTTCCAAAGGATAGACACAATGAAAGTCATAGAAAGGAGTCTGGACCCTGTAGGAGTGAAGAAACTAATTGATTTAAAAGGAAGCATCTGAACTTAGGACGGACATAAATTTTTATCCTGAAAATCTTAGAATATTTTTGAAGATCATCCCTGGACTGAGGAAGTATAAACCTGTCTCAATTTATACTTCAGTAAATTCAGTAAGCTTAAATCAAAAGACTACCATGTCTTGGGGTCCACTAAGATGAAGAAATGTTTTTTGCACAGTCTGCAAATGCATTTTAGGTAACAAGTTTAAAAAGGTTTTCTTCACTTCCTCTTACAATTAAGATCATTGAATCTAGACAAAAGACAGTAATTAGGGTTCTGCAGATTGAAATAGTTGCCATTTTAGTTGCCATCATACATGAGATGATCCGTAAACTGGAAAGCCAAGGGATGGTCACTAAGGCCCGTTCACCTTTCAACAGCCCGATTTGGCCGGTGCGTAAGTCCAGTGAAGAATGGAGACTGACGGTGAATTACCGTGGTCTGAATGAAGTCACGCCACCACTGAGCGCTGCTGTGCCAGACATGTTAGAGCTTCAGTACGAGCTGGAGTCCAAAGCAGCAAAGTGGTATGCAACCATTGGTATCGCCAACGCCTTCTTCTCCATTTCTTTGGCAGCAGAGTGCAGACCTCAGTTTGCCTTCACCTGGAGGGGCGTGCAGTACACCTGGAACCGACTGCCCCAGGGATGGAAACACAACCCCACCATCTGCCATGGACTGATCCAATCTGCACTGGAAAAGGGTGAGGCTCCAGAGCATCTGAAGTACATTGATGACATCATCATATAGGGGAATACACCAGAGGAGGTCTTCAAGAAAGGAGAGGAAATTATCCAAATTCTGCTGAAAGCTGGTTTTGCCATTAAAAGAAGCAAGGTTAAGGGACCAGCTCAAGAAATCCAGTTCTTGGGGGTCAAATGGAAAGATGGTCATCGCCAAATCCCCACAGAGATAATCAACAAGATCACTGCCATGTCACCACCTACCAACAAAAAGGAAAGGAAACACAAGCTTTCCTAGGTGCCATAGGCTTTTGGAGGATGCATACTCCTGAGTACAGTCAGATCGTGAGCCCTCTCTACTTGGTAACCCGCAAGAAGAACGATTTCCACTGGGGGCCTGAACAGCAACAAGCTTTTGTTCAAATCAAGCAAGAGATTGCTCATACAGTAGCCCTGGGCCCAGTCAGGACGAGACCAGATGTGAGGAATGTGCTTTACTCCGCAGCTGGAAACAATGGTTTGTCTTGGAGCCTTTGGCAGAAAGTGCCTGGGGAGACTCGAGGCCGACCATTGGGGTTCTGGAGCCGAAGTTACAGAGGCTCCGAGGCCAACTACACTCCCACAGAGAAGGAGATCTTGGCGGCCTATGAAGGAGTTCAAGCCACCTCAGAAGTGATTGGCACTGAAACACAGCTGCTTTTGGCACCCCGACTACCAGTGCTGGGTGGATGTTTAAGGGAAAGGTTCCTTCCTCACATCATGCCCCCGATACCACATGGAGCAAATGGATTGCCCTCATTACACAGCACGCCCGCATTGGAAACCCAAATCACCCTGGGATTCTGGAAGTTATAACAAACTGGTGGGAAGGTGAGACTTTTGGATTATAATCTGAAGAAGAACAAAAGCAAGTAACACGCGCTGAGGAAGCCCCACCATATAATGAGTTACCGGAGACTGAAAGACGATACACTCTATTCACTGATGGCTCTTGCTGAATTGTAGAAGCTAACTGGAAATGGAAAGCTGCAGCATGGAGCCCCACATGACAAGTTGCACAAGTTACCAAGGGACAAGGTGGATCGAGTCAAGTTGCAGAGTTTAAAACTGTCCAGCTGGCTTTAGAAATTGCTAAATGAGAAAAGTAGCCGAGGCTCTATCTCTACACTGACTCATGGATGGTAGCTAATGTTCTGTGGGGATGGCTGAATCGCTGGAAAAAGGCCAATTGGCAGCGCAGAGGAAAACCCATCTGGGCCGCTGACATTTGGCAGGACCTTGCTGCCCGAGTAGAGAGGCTGATAGTGAAGGTTCGACACGTGGATGTGCATATACCCAAAAGCCGGGCTAATGAGGAGCATCGCAACAACGAGCAGGTAGACAAAGCTGCCAAGGTGAAAGTATCACAAGTGGATCTAGATTGGCAGCACAAGGGAGACTTATTCCTAGCTCGTTGGGCCCATGATGCCTCTGGTCATCAGGGAAGAGATGCAACATATCGATGGGCCCGTGACCGAGGGGTGGACCTCACTATGGACAGCATCTCACAGGTCATCCACAACTGTGAGACCTGCGCTGTAATCAAACAGGCAAAGCAAATGAAGCCTCTGTGGTATGGTGGACGATGGCTGAAGTACAGGTACAGGGAAGCCTGGCAAATTGACTATATCACCCTTCCCCAAACACGCCAAGGAAAGCGGTACGTGCTGACCATGGTGGAAGTCACCACTGGATGGCTGGAAACCCACCCTGTGCCTCATGCCACTGCCTGGAACAACATCCTGGGCCTTGAAAAACAAATCCTGTAGAGACACGACACCCCTGAAAGAATTGAGTCGGACAATGGGACCCATTTCAAGAACAACCTTATAAACATCTGGGCTAGAGAACATGGTATTGAATGGATATACCACATTCCTTATCATGCACCAGCTTCCGGGAAAGTTGAACGCTGCAACGGACTATTAAAGACTGCCCTGAAAGCACTTGGTGGGGGAACCTTCAAGAATTGGGAACTAAACTTAACAAAAGCCACATGGATGGTTAACACTCAAGGGTCTATCAATTGAGGTGGTCCTGCCCAGTCTGAACCCTTACACACAGTGGATGGAGACAAAGTACCTGTGGTACACATGAAGGGCATTTTAGGAAAGAGTGTTTGGATTAATCCCACTTCAGGCAAAGGCAGACCCGTCCATGGGATTGTCTTTGCTCAAGGACCTGGCTACACTTGGTGGGTAATGCAGAAAGATGGAGAAACCCATTGTGTACCACAGGGAGACTTAATTTTAAGTGAGAGCAGTGTGTAAGGTTTCATTTTGTATGTACATATGCATTCCTCTGTAAGAATGTATTGATTTAGGAATGTTGTAGATGGTAATAGGATAAGGGGCGGATTGTCCTGGGTTGTAGTTTAGGATGTATTCTATCACCATCTTCAGTTAATGGCCCATCAATGCCTTGTGAATGACTCAGAGATAACTCCCTCCGGGAGTTATGGCCCTCCTTAATGGGCCGTCAAGGCCCTCTTCCATGACTCACCATCCCATTGTGAGATGCTCCACCCATGGGGAGGAGCCAAGCATTCTCACCTGGATATAAGCTGGGATTTGGGACAGTAGAGGCAGCCTTTGCCCACTGGATTCCCAGAGGACTGGAGCTACCAGACCTTTCTACAAGATTTCTGTTTCAAGAAGACCACCTCGTCTGGACTGTTTTCATCACCCTGATCAGGTTGTATCCTGACTCTATCAGTGGTTTTTCTTTTTGTATTTATTTTATTTTATTCTATTCTATTTTATTTTCCTTCTCATTAAATTTTATTTCTGACTTAGAGCCTCTCACTTGGTTTGTTTTCAAACCACAACAATTGAGAACAGCCCTGCAGTGCAGCAGTGCCTGTATTGCCAATGTCGGCCAGCCCTGGCACCACAGCAGCACAGTGGGCCTTGGCTTGACAGGAGCAGAGTGTGGCAATGGCAGGGACAATAAAGGAGGGACTCTCGAGGGGTAAATCCAACACGAGGTTATTGGGGCTCCAGACGTGGAGTCCTCACCTAGGCGCACCAGCCTCAGAGAGACCACGAGGAACTCAATACAGCACCTTTAAAGCGGGGTGGTACACAGGGGAGGGTTCAACCAGGGGCCAGTGGGGTACAGTGAGGGTGTGGCTCATAATACAAGAAACAAGTGAGATAACAATACAGAAAATAATGGGAGGGGGAAGCCTGGATCCTGTCCAATCACTCAACGCTCTCCCTGGAACTTTCTGGATGCAGGGAGAGGTCCAGAGTGACAGACAGGACCAGAGGGTTATATAGCATATGACAGACAGATAACTGTAACTGGGATAAAACCATATGGGGGGTGGGGGACACAGGGGGCTACATAGAACAAGCCATTACAACAACCATACAGAACAAGTGATGAACATAAAATGAACACAAACAAAATGCACCACACTGCAGGAAAGGACTTGGGTGTTCTGGTGGATTAAAAACTTGACATGAGCCAGCAATGTGCAGTTGCAGCCCAGAAAAAAAATTGTACCCTGGGCTGCAGCCAAAGCAGCAAGGCCAGCAGGATGAGGGAGGGGATTCTGCCCCTCTGCTCCACTTGCTGAGACCCCACCTGCAGTGCTGCATCTGGGGCTCCCAGTACGGGAAGGACATGGGCCTGCTGGAGAGAGTCCAGAGGAGGCCACAAAAATATCAAAGGGCTGAAACAATTCTCCTTTGAGGACAGAATGATAGTGCTGGGGTTGTGTGGGAAGACAAGGCTCAGAGGAGATCATATCAAAGCCTTCCAGTACATAAAGGGGGCCTACAGGAAAGTTGGAGAAGGACTTTTGACAAGGCCATGTCTTGATAGAACAAGGCGTAATGATCTTAAATGGAAACAGGGTAGATTTAGGTTAGATATTAGGAAGAAATTCTGTGAAGTTGGATAAACACTAAAATAGGTTTATCAGGGAGGTTGTAGATGCCCCTGAAGATGTTCAAGATCAGGTTGGAAGGAACTCTGAGCAAACTGGGCTAGTGGAAGATGTCCTTCCTGTGGCAGGAGTACTGGAAATAAATGATTTTTGAGGTCACTTCTGAGGTAAACCATTCTGCTAATATATGGTCATACAAAAGGTAAGAACCAGAAACCTACAGCTCTGACACTGACTTGCTGGAATGACAACTTGATTCAAAAAGGAAACTTTGTAGGGAGGAGAAACTTTCAGTGCACTCCTCTTAAACACAGGTCTTGAGAAGCTGGGACTGAGGAAAATATTTGATAAATAACACTCAGAAAACAAAGCAGTATAAAGAACTCAGTTCTATTAATTGCCCTGGACCTCTTGCGTCCTGCAGCACTTCTCAAATATTTCCCCCACTATCTTTTGCAAAAAAAGATGGCTTACTATATATGAAAGCAGCTTCCACTAACTTTATATTGTCTATCACTGATTTCATTGATTTATAGCACTACTGTCACTCACAAACATGTTTCATTAACCCTGCTTGCTGTGGGAGAAGATTGAAGACAGGAAAATGGAAGAAAAGATGGACAGGAGGAGGTTAAATAATAAAAAAAAGAATGTATGTCTATGTGCCTAGGGAGCTCCAGGATGTGTTTTCAAACTAGCAAATCAACAATTAATATTTAAAGAAGAAGTAAAACCCAGGTCAGCAGAAAATGCAGTTTGGAAGTAAAGGTAAAAACAATTTTATTGATGCTTTCATTCTATTGCATTTTTTTATGGACCTTTATGGTAGAATACCATTAGTTACCCACACAGGCTCATAATTTCAAAAGCTTTAAAAAAAAAAAAAAAAGAAAAAAAAATCAAAAGCCAGTGAATATTTTATCAGTATTCATTAAGACCTAAACAACAATAATGAGATCCATCCAAATCCATGAAGCTTGGAACTGCTGCTGTGAGACAGAAAAATGCCATAGGGGCTTTGTCAAAGCAACAGAACCATTTATTATTGCAAGCATGTTCAGAGGAGAAAAAGTTACCGTTGTCATAGACAGGAGCACATTGCATCCATCTCATTCCCTTCTATTTAGAAGGGCTAGGGAGGTAGAAATACACAGACGTTCACCTACTTTCCCTATCTAAAAACTGTCATATTATGAAAAACTGCACTCAGTCCATCATGCTCTACTCTGAGATGAAGCAGTATCATCAGTGCTCTCCAGTACAATCCAAAAGAAAGATATAAACCCCCTGGGACCACTAGAAATAACTGAAGTTTAGAGAAAATCAACCATTACAGAAATCTTTAGCACCAGGAAAAAAAAATACAATGTGCTTTAGAAACGTATATGTGTTACCAATGTTTAAGAGAAGTGGAAATGGCAATGAACTAATTTCTCCACCATGTGGGGAAAGCCCAGTGAAAAGCCATTTTTCATCATTCATGTAACTAAGACCAGAATCTGTGAGTAAGGTCATAGACCACTCCTATATCTACTCATGAAAAATCAACGTAACATAAAAGACCAAACCAAAATAAAACAAATCAAACAAAAACCTCCAAAAACCAAAGAATAAAAAAATCGCAAACAAACAAAACCCCACAAAAATTAAAAAAAAAACAAGCAAAAAGCCTCATTCGAAAAAACCAAAAACTTCCAACAACAACAACAACCAAACAAACCAAGACATCTTCAAGGCATAGTTGATTAATTATTAAATAACAAAACTTAGCTTTAATGCCAACA
The DNA here is from genome assembly GCF_009819655.1 of Sylvia atricapilla. NCBI lineage: Eukaryota > Metazoa > Chordata > Aves > Passeriformes > Sylviidae > Sylvia > Sylvia atricapilla. Next base: position 52,341,701 of record NC_089174.1, on the reverse strand, counting down.
CGAATTAAGCATTCTGTTAAGTCATGGAAACTGCTAATAGAAAATGGGATGGCATCTTCTATTTCCTTGATATTCCTTCACAAACCCCAGTGGTCTCCTGGAGCTCAGTAGGACTTGGTCACTCAAGTGTACACACAGTAAAGAAAATCATATATTAAAGTGGTGCTTCCTTCTGAATCTGGCTGCTTTGCAAGGTTGTTACATGTTTTTTTCAACCAGACAACTTTTGTTGAACATCCTGGTGTATATACAGCAAATAAATTGTATTCACTCCATTGAGTACCTGCTATGACACAGGTCCTAAGGCTTTACCCACACCTGCTTATCCCTACAGCTCCCATTCATAGCTGCAGCATGTTGGTCCTACCAGCAGCCAGCTGCTAGCTCATACTTTGATCTCAACAGGCAGGAGTGAGAAACCTCACAGATCAAAGTAAAGACAGATTTCTTAACAAGTCACAAACGACTTGGCTTGGGGAAGTTAATTTATTAGCAATAAATACACATATATCTAATTATTTAATTTTGGATACTGTTAAGAATAGATAGAGCAAAACCAGAACAAACAAAACTTCTAAAAGCAAAGCCACCGCACAAACAAACCAGCAGGCCAAAATATTAAAATACTTTGGAAAAATGCTTCTCCTCTTCACCAGGTTCAGTTTCAGTCCTTCACTCCATCTCCCTACCTCCCTCCATTCTCTCCTATCTCCCAATGCTCCTTCCTGTGATGGAGATTCCACTTAGTCCTTTAAGTAGGGAAGCAAGGGTGGTAGCAGGGCTCTCCCTTGGCCAATACACAGCAGTTTCTCTCTGCTCTGTTCCTCCTTTTCATCACACCTTTTATCTGGCCCAGTGTAGTTCCTTGGCAGGCTGCAAGATTGTTTTGTCTGCCATGGCATCTTATCTTCCTCTTCCAACCTAAATCTTTTCTCTGCACATTCTCACCCCTTTGACAACTTGCTTTTCTATGACAGGTTTTTTTTTTTTTTTATTTTAACAATATAGTTCAATTGAGGTGCCATTATCTTCACTGATATAGTTGGCTGTGTACTGCAGTGAGTCCACTGTGAAACCAGTGGGTTCCATGTCCAGCACATGACAATTGTTGGCTTCTTCCAACGGAGACTACAACCTCCCACTATGCCCAAAACCTGCTCATCCAAATATAATGCTGACATCTTCCAATCATCTTCATAATTTTCGAAGTTGGCTCTGCCTCAATCTCTTGTGTTGTGGGTAAAAGAAGTGCACCACAGCTGACAGAATGTTTAAAAGGAATATTGGATTCCTTCTCAGAAGTATTTAAGGTTTTGATTTATAGGCTGCTTTTTTCTTTGTTGTGAAGTTTTAGTAATCTTCTATGATAACTTAAAATGAGACTTTCATTGCAGTATGATTTTTTTCTGCAGATGTGCTGTTGATTTTGTGCACGACTAATCCTGAATGTAAATTGGCACATTTCTCAAAATTAGGTTTGTTTGAAAATGTGACTGTTTATCCCTGCTTTTGATAATATAAAGCATAAGTTGAAAGAGAAGATTGCTATCATTTGTTTGTTAGTACATCAGAAGGGTAGAATTCCAAAGTAAGTATTTCTTTTCAGCCTTTCAGTCTCTACAGATTTAGTACCATTTCTCTCCTTATATTTAATTTGTCTGTTAATGTTAATTTGTTCCATGGTTCATATTTACTTATTTCACTGAGTAAGAAGAAGTCAAGTTGTTGAATGCTCAGTAGATATACAGGAACAGTAGCATGTGCTATCATAAAAATAAGGTGAGAAGATGGCAAATACCTGTTCTGGTTTAAGCTTACTGAGCTCTTGCATGGTGATGAATAAGAGATCAAAGTCTGATACATCATTTCATATTGTAGGCTTCTCTTAAAGGTTGTATATTATCTAACTTCTGAACTTCTAAAACAATTAGTCAGAGTTTTTTCACTTGCACTTGAACACAAACTACTTTTTTCTACTGTTCAAAAATTCTATGACTGTCAATTGTACAAGAATGTACAAGTCTGGATAGATGGAAAAACAAACCAGATTAACTAACTCCAGTTAGTTCCATGCGATTATTCAGAACCTCAATCACCTGGGACATTACCCTAATGCACTATACTTGCAGCAGTTCCTCATTTGATACAGAGACTACTACAAAACTACTATTTTCATTTTGAATCTTTGATTGTAAAGTGTTTTAAAACTTTTTTTCTATCATCAGATTCATTCTTGAGACAATAATTTGCATCAAGTACCTTATTGCATTGCCAGGCTGCTGAATGATCCATCTCCAAGTTCTTGAAAAGAAATTTGAATTTTATGTTACTTAAGTGGCAATACTTCTGTGTCCTGACAGTTTACCTACAGCATCTCCATCCAAAAAAATCCCCCACTTCCCTCAGACTGCTTTTGCTTTGTTCTACTAATAAATAAAGATAGAAGAAAATGTTCATCATCCCCTTTTAGAAGTTCATTATATTCATAGCATTGGGTGCAAGGTTCAGTTTCATGATGAAAACCAGGCACTTTGCATTGTCTCCGATAGTGTGCATCAAAGTGAACAGTTTGACTGGCATGTTATCTGCCTCACACATTTTAAGATTACTGGTATTTTGCTTCAGGACATTTATGTTTAAAAGGCTCAGCAAGGCAAGATCAGATAAGAAAGCACACAAAGATTAACTCTGAAGTTCTCATTAAAACCAAATATTGTAATCATAGAAAATGAGAAAAATATTTCTCTTCCTTACACATTCAGCTGTGCTTATCTACAAAATATTATAAAGACATGCTATATCTAGAAAAAATAGTTTGAAAACAATTCTTCTGACAGATCTAGGTTGCAATACAAATAATGTGGGCATCATATCTGCCATAAGTGAACATTTCTTCACTGGTACCTTGATTTTCAGCATTAATTTGAAACAAATTACTGGGGCGAAGCATGGTGATAAGAAACAGTCATTGTCAGCTATATGGTGAAATGCTGTCTTTAGTTGTGCTGTAGGTCTCCCCACCTTGAACTGCTTTTTCTGCTATTTAGTCTGCTGCCTATTCAGAAGACCTTCTAATTGTATATTTTAATACAGATTTACATCATTATTTCCAGTACACTAGCACAACTTCAAAATTCTGTCTCCCTACATTAATTCTTTTTCCTAGCATTCTAGATAATTCAGTGACAATAAGTGACTTGACCAAGACAGCTGAGGACTTCAGTAGAGGAAAAAAAAGCTGAACCCAAAATATTCTTCAGTTTTAGAGTCACTATCCTCCCCTGACATTATTAAATGTGTTCTTTGGTTTTATCAGTCTCTGTATGCAGTAAATAACTAAATGTTTTAGTTTGTTTTGACCCATCAGTCATTTCAATAGTTTATGCAAAATTTGGAGTCCCTTGGAAGGCTTACAGAGTATGAGAGGGCTTTAATGGTTTTCACTCTCCTGCCTGAAGTAACATGGGTGGGCTTTGCAATGATGGTAGGCAGGTGGGTATTGGAAAAGATGGGAGACATGTCTCATCTTGTCATGGTCAACAGGTCTCGCTTTATTGTAAAACCAGTGGTCTTTTATACACACAATAATTAGCTCATGCATATTGCAAAATCTAAGCTCAGGATTGGGTCTAACACTAATGCTTTGTTTTCTATTACTAGCCTTGCGATTCCAAGTTCCCATCTCGTTAATTTTCTTTACTGCATACCAACTATTCTCAACAACTCAGCTGGTATCTCTGCACCTGTGTTTCAAGGGCACTGTTGGCCCTGCTTCAGTCACGTACGCCTAGTTTCTCACACAGAGATTAGCTGAATCTGGCTGCTATGTCCTTTCTCACGCAGCCACATCTCAGGCAGGCTTCCCACATTTCCCCCGTTTTCTTTTTGTGCTAACAAAAGCTGTTTCCCACCACCATCAATCATGTTCATAAGCATGCGTTGCAAGCATTTTATAAGACATGGCAAAAGCAATAAGATAGCTACAATAACAATTAGCAAGATTATTCCATGTTGCAGCAATGAAGTTATCCAAGGGCCAAAACCGAGTCCTTTCAACCAATCATCAAGTCCAAAGCCTGTGGATTTCTGTAGATGTGTGGTTAGTTCTTGCAACTTAGAAAGCTGAGCATGGATAGAGACTGAGTGATCAGACAAGTTCATGCAGCACATCCCTTCAAACTCTTCGCATCCATGTCCTTGAGCCAGCAGCAGGAAGTCGATAGCTGCTCTGTTTTGGAGGGACGCATGCCGCACTGAATCCACATCGATCAGCAGGTCTGAAATGGCCTTAGAAGTAGCATTAGTTTGTTTAGCCAGCCAACAGGCCATTCTATCCAACAATGTTAAAGCCCGAGCAGCTGCTGCTTGAGGGACAAAAAATGATATTGCAATGATTTCACCCGGGGACCAGAACGTTACATCATCTCTGCACTCTGGGGTGTATGCGTGTGTCATTCGTTTTGACCTCAATCGCATGTGATTTCTGTATTTGTGTAAGATCATGGTCATATTAGGTGTCAATAGGGTCAACCTTCCTAATGTACACGGACCACCCTCTATCCTTGATGGAATACCAGCCCATGCTCTATCCCCACAAATGAAAAATATCCCTTTTGGCAAAGCAATCGGAGTGTTAGATGACCGAGAAACATTCGTGCTAGTGTAGTTACACCAAGCAGTAACATTTCTATACGCAGCTATAGTGGCATTAACAATTATGGGAAAAGTCTGATTTCCAGTAGGTGTACCAGAGGCTCGAAGTGTACTTGTCCAATTAAACATAACACAGGCGTCTGCTTTCACTGATCCTAGTAGTTCTAGCTCTTGAGGTTCCCTGGGGGCTGGAGGGAGGTAGGGAACAATTTGGTCCCAATGATCTGCATAGTTTTGGCATAACGTATGGGAATGGGTCGAGGTGAAAGGACATGGCCACACATCAGTGGGCAATCCCACCAGGCAGGTGGTAAAGGGGTTACCGGGAGAGGAGAGAGACAGGCATATTGCCTCCTGGCCTGTTTGATTTGCTAAGGTAACCCATATGTTTTCTTTAGGTTGCGTGGGAGCCCAAAAACTTTCCACCCCCTGCATGATGGCCACAACGATCAAAATCAACCCCATGTTTGCGATTAATCCAATCCTGCCTTGGATCTCTCCTTTCGTTTTTTCCTTTTAAGTTTCAATCGTTGAAATCTGCGGTTAATACTCTCCCAATCAGCCGGATCAATGAACCACTGCCGAGGTGCAAAACATGTAATCTCACAACGTTTTTGCAACACCTCAGACTTTCTAATAGCCTGAACTCTTATTATGGCCCTACTTAGGTCGTAACGGAAAAGGGCCAGAGCGCGCTGTTCTTCGCTCTCCAGCAGGCGTATGGCCTGCCCAAAGGGTAACCCTGTCTCAATTGATAATACTCTCTCCGGGTGGGCAGCTCTCCAAGACCGCACACAGTTAGGGCACGCAAGGTCAAAAGATAACTCTCGCTGATGAACCCACTTGACTGTGTTACAACCCCCACAACGCAACAATATCCAGGCCCTATGGGTACTATCTACACAACAAACACAAGCATAAGGCGACAGCTGTCCGCTACTATATCAATGCAAGCGAGAGATTAGATAATCAAACTCATCCGGTGATCGTATCTGCAGCTGGGCTGGGCTGAAGCAGGTCTGCAGGAAGGGGAGATGTGGTCTGAGTAGAAGACCCAGCCTCAGTTGAGGATTCCTGATGTAAGTCGGCTCCAGTTTGAGGCCGCTGCGCCGGTCTGGCGCTCAGAGCCGGTATCCACTCTGGTCCTGTAGGGGTAGAAACACAGAGATACCCTCTTCCCCAATGTAGTACTTGAACAGGGCCTTTCCATTCTCCTAACTATCACCGGATCAGCTGTTTTCCAGATAAGTGGTATTGGGAAAGTCCAAGCAGTGGCCATTAGCCCAAAGGGTGCTCATTTGTGAGGACGAGACCCATTTGGGAAAGGATGTCCCGTCCTACTAGGCACTGGACGGTAGGTGGCAGCATTGTCACAGAAAAAATAGCTTGCAGAGTTTTTCCATCCATAGTTACCACAAGCGTAGGTGTTTTACTGGCTAACGTCATGCCCCCTATACCTGTGACTGTTGTTGAGGAGGCTAGTAAGGGCCAGTTCTGTGGCCAGTAGTCCGGAGAAATTATACTTGAGTCCGCGCCCGTATCCAACAGTCCAGTTAACTCCACAGTCTTATCCTTAAATCGTAGCTGCAGCTGTCTTTTAGGCCGGGACAAAAGATCCACGGTTAACAAGACAAGTCCTCCGGTGCTTCCGAAACCCTTTTTCCCCCGCGGTGTTGGTTGAATCGGGGGGAGGGCTTTCGCGAGTTGTGGTAGGGGCACCACTTGAGCCAATCTCTGACCTTTGGCGATTTTTAAAGGTGGAAAAGGGGTATGTACCATGACCATGATTTCTCCGCTGTAATCAGCATCCAGCAACCCTGGCAGGATAAATAGTCCGGATATCGAAGCTGATGATCTGCCTAATATCAGTCCACCGACTTGATTGCCTTCTATGATTATAGGTCCAAAGATTCCCGTAGGAACAGTCTGTGGGTGAGGTGTCATCAGCGTAACCTCTACTGCGGCTGCTAGGTCCAGACCGAGGCTCCCGGCTGTGGCTGGTCGGAGCTGTTGGATGGCATTGCAGCTGCTACTTGTATCCCGGCGCGGCTGCTGCTCGCGCTGTGTCTCGCGTTTCCCTGCTTACGGCGGAAGCACTTCATGCGAGAGCCGACCTGACCGGTGCAGTTACAAGCCATACCGGCCGCTGCAGTTTGGAGAGGTGCAAGGGCAGCCATGACCTGATTCTGTGATGTTTTTGCCTGTTCCTGGAGCCCTAAACCTAATTGCTTAATTGCCTCCACTAAAAATGCCTGAGAGCCAGATGGCATGCCGGCAGCCTTTTCAAGCAACAAGGGAACGGTCCAGTCTCCATTCATAGTATTTATTAATGAGCGAGTCTGTGCGTTCCCATTCTGTAATATACACTGCTTCAGTAATGCCCCTTTCATAAACTCTTGCACCTCCGCTTTATCTATAGCCTCGGCCACCTTATCTACAAACGAACCCAGCGACTCTTCCCTACTTTGTTTAATGCCCATGTATATAGGCGTTCCTCCAGGATCTTTTACCTTATTCATAGCCCTACGCGCTACCTCCATTGCCTCACGGACTTTATCGGGGCCCATTAACACCTGAGCTTCTAATCTAAGGAATGCGCCGAGACCTAATAGCTCATCTATTGTTATTCCGTGCAAAGGATCACCCGGTCCTCTTTGTACCGCCACAGATGCCTGAGCCTCTGCCTGCCAATGCGCACCAAACAACATAACCTGATGCTGTGAATAGATCAATCTAGCTATACCCCTAATATCTCCAGGCAGAAGCAAATACGCATTAAAAAGATATTCAAGCATCTGCTTTGCCGGCTCACTGTTCACACCGTATTGTGCCACTGTAGTACGCAATTGTGCTAACAGCTTCCAGTCAAGCGCGCTCAGATTTGCCGTCAGACCTCCAGCTGCGTTTTGGGTAAACACCACCGGACACGCCAGGCATTGAGAGGCAACCTCCAGCAACCCTTTGTCCCCACTTTCCGCACCTTGGCGGGCCAGCGATACCCATAACTCACGCCGCTGCCTTGCCAGGGCCTCCGCTAGGTCGGATTCCGCCCCAGGGATAGGCTCCTGACTGCGGGGGGTAGGCAGATGGCTTGAAGCACCGGCAGGGACAGGGGTGCGCTCAGGGGAGTGCTCGTAGCTCTCGTCTAGGGGAGGTGCCGATGGCGCGGCTCCAGCAGGGGCCGGTGGAGCAGGCAAGGTAACCGTGGTGAAGGCAGGAGGGTTGGGGGTATTAGGATGTTGCCGCGAGGAGTCATAGGCATAATTACGTTCCTGAGCGGCTTTGACTTCTTTTGCAGCTCTTTTTTCTGCCTGCATTAATAACAGCTCATTGTGCACCACCCGCCAGAGCTTTCCAATCTTTTTAGCCGGTTTATCATCCTCCAAGGTCAACTCCCACAACCTATCTCCGAACTTTCTCCATTCCGACAACTCATGCACTGTGTGGGGATTAGTAAAAAACCCATAAGACTCTCCGTGTCTCAAAAGTAAAGGTAATTCTTTATCCAGGTCGATACCCTGTATCCGCCTCTGCCTTAAGCAGGCGGTAAATAATTCATATGCCGCTTGCCTATCCATACTCACGTCAGCGCTGTTGCAACTCTCCAAAAGGCTGTCGGCGGCACGTATCGGCTGAGCTCGTCGTTACGATCACTCAGGGTCGGGGCTTCCTCGCTTATCGCCCTTATACCATTCTGGTTGCTGCAGAATCCGAACCCATCATCTTTTCTCAACTCCTGCAGGGAGGGACGCAGCGCATCACGTCCAGGGGTCACCAGATATTGGAAAAGATGGGAGACATGTCTCATCTTGTCATGGTCAACAGGTCTCGCTTTATTGTAAAACCAGTGGTCTTTTATACACACAATAATTAGCTCATGCATATTGCAAAATCTAAGCTCAGGATTGGGTCTAACACTAATGCTTTGTTTTCTATTACTAGCCTTGCGATTCCAAGTTCCCATCTCGTTAATTTTCTTTACTGCATACCAACTATTCTCAACAACTCAGCTGGTATCTCTGCACCTGTGTTTCAAGGGCACTGTTGGCCCTGCTTCAGTCACGTACGCCTAGTTTCTCACACAGAGATTAGCTGAATCTGGCTGCTATGTCCTTTCTCACGCAGCCACATCTCAGGCAGGCTTCCCACAGGTGGGATTGTTTCCTTTTTTTTTTACGGTGACCACGGTTGGAAACCTTCCTATAGAAACATTTCAGCATACTGTTTAGAGCTGCTATCTGAATCATAGAATCATTTAGGTTGAAAAAGACCTCTAAGGTCATTGAGCCCAGCCATTACTCCAGCCCACCACTTTGATGCCCACCACTAAGTCATGTCATTAAGTACCATGTTTGTGCATTTTCTAAATATCTCCAGGGCTAGTGACTCAGCCACCTACCTGAGCAGCTTGTTCGGTGCTTGGAAATCTTTTCCATGAAGAAGTTGTTTCTAATATCCCATCTAAATCTCCCCTGGGGCATCTGGAGGTTGTTTCCTCTCATCCTATTGTTTGTTACTTGAGAGTAGGAATTGACCCGCACCTCACTACAGCTCCTTTCAAGCAGTTTTATAGAGTGGTACGGTCTTGCCTCAGCCTCCTTTTCTCCAGGCTGAACAATCCCAGCTCTCTTATTTTCTCTTCATAGGCTTTGTACTCCAAACCTTTCACCAGCTCCATTTCCTTCTCTGGGCATGGTCCAGCTCCTCAACATCTTCCTTGTAGTGAGGAGCCCAGAACCAAACATAGGATTTGAGCTGCAGCCTCTCCAGTGCTGAGTACAGGGGGACAATCCCTTTCCTAGTCCTGGTGGCCACTCTGTTTCTGATAGAGGCCTGCATGCCATTAGCAGGTTTTCACACCTATATTCTACTAATATTACCATGTACAATACACTTACTATTAGAAAAAAAATTCAAAGAAATCCTTTTCAACATTTCAATTGCATGCTGAAATAACACAACAAAAGCCTTCTGATTAAAAGATTGCAGATGCAATGAGACAGTTAGCTGAGCCCCCCCCCCCCTTTTTTTATTTTTTAATTGGGGGGAATTGGGGAGCAAATCTCTACAGATTTATTTACTTAAATTTATTACAGACAATATATTTGAATGCTGGCAAGGTGCTTTTCTTAGAGATGACCTTGGGAAAAATAGTCAAGGTTTACTTTTCGACTTTTCCCTCAGGCTTACTTGTAGGTTCTTGCAAGTGAGAACGAAGGTAAAAAAATACGTGATGTGGCAGAAGATTGATGACAGCGCGTGTCTCCATGTATCTTAGTTGCTGGAAGCAGGTGCTGAGTACACCTTGCTGACACATGTAGTAGGTCAGTCTTTCAAAGGGGCACATTTGCATTGTAAATTTATGACCAGGACTTTTAGATCTACAGTCAGCCTGCAGGACTCTCTTAATTCCAGGAGCTAGAAAGGATGACAGAATCATGGAAATGTTAGTTGGAAAAGACATCTAAGGTCACTGAGTCCAGCTGTTAGCATTGTCATGTTCACCACTAAACCATGTCCCAAGTGCCACAACTACAGGGTTTTTGAACACTTCTAGAGAATTGATTCCACCACCTCTCTAGGTAGCCTGATCCAAAGCTTGTCCACCCTTTCAGTGAAGGATTTTTTCCTAATATCCATTCTAAACTTCATTGGCTATAACTTGGAATTCTAGAGTCAGAGGGGGGCCTGTGTTGGAAAAGACCTTGAAGATCATCTAGTTCCAAACCCTGCTGTGGACAGGGATGCATCTCCATAGAACAGGTTGCTCAGAGCTCATCTAACCTGGCCTTGAACACTATCAAGACTGGGACATACACAATTTCTCTGTGAAATCTCTTTCTTTTCTCTGAGGTCTCACCACCTCACATGAAAGAATTTCCTCTAATATCTAAACTAAACCTATTCTCCTTCACTTTGAAGTCTTTCTCTTTCATCCTGCCACTATATGCTGTCAATAGCCTGTCCTCATTTTTCTTCCTTTGGTTGTTGGAAGACTTCTGGAAGAGATGTCTGGCTGTGACTCCACCACGTTTCTAGGCCACTTATTCTAATGCCTAATCACTTTTTCAAGTAACTTATTTTTATTTTTATTTCTAAATTTGAAATTTGACTGGTGCAACTAAAGACCAATTCCTCTGATACTTTTGCTTGAGACATGGTAGAACAGACTGACCCACACTTCACTAGAATGTCCTTTCAAGTAACTGTAGAGAGCAATGAGTTCTCCCCAGTTCCCTCAACTACTCCTGTTAAGACTTGTGCTCTAGACCCTTCTTCAGCTCCATTGTCCTTCTCTGGATATGTTCCAGCATTTCAGTGTCTTTCTTGTAGTGAATGGCCCAAAAGTGAACATAGGACTCAAGGTGTGGCCTCACCACCGCTCAGTACAGGAGTACAATCATTGCCCTGCTCCTGCTGGCCACACTATTGCTGATACAGGCCAGGATGCCAGTGACCTTTTGGCCACCTGCCTGTGTGTTGTTGACCAGCACCCCTTTGGTCCCTTTCTGCTGAGCCTTCTCTCAAGCCACTTCCCCTGACTTGTAGTGCTGCATGGGGTTGGGATAAGCCAAAGACAGGACCTGTCACTTTCCCTTATCAATTATCCATTGTGTCCTCAATCCATCCTGTCCAGATCCCTCTGCAGAGCCTTCCTGTCCTCCTGAAGATCAACATTCCTGCCCATCTTGGTGCCATTTGTGGACTTACTGAGGATGGTCTTAATCCCCTAGTCCAAACCACCAATAACAACAATAAATAAGACTACCCCCAACACAGAGCTATGGGGGGAGCCCCACTAGTGACTGGCCACCAACCAGCTATAACTCTATTCACCACCATTCTCCACCCTAGCCCCAGACAGTTTTTAACCCATTGAAAAGCATCCTCCTCCAAGCCTTGACCATCCAATTTCTCTAAGTAACATGTTGTGAGAAAAGGTGTCAAAAACCCTTAAGTCAAGCCTAGATAGACAACATCCCCACCCTAATCATAGGAGATCAGGCCGTTCAAACACTACCTGCCTGTCACAAACACCTGCTGGCTGGGCTTGATCCCCAGGTTGTCCTGCACATGCTGTGTGATGGTACTCAGGATGATCTGACCTTCTCTTGCACCAAGCTCAGACTGACAGCCTTGTAATTCCCTGGAGCATCCTTCTGACCCTTCTTGAGGCAGGTGTTACACTTGGTAATTTCCAGTCAAGTGGAACTTCTGCAATTAATCAGGATGGCTTTTAAATGACTGAAAGTGGCTAGGTAAACAAACCCATTGGCTGGTTGCCTCATTACTCTCACGTGTGTCCCGTCTGGGCCCTAAGACTTGTGGTTCTTTAATTGGCATAGGTCTAATTGGCATAGGTCACTGACAATTTCCTCATGGATTATAATGACTTCATTTAGCTCCTCACTGCTAACTTCCAGCTCTGGAGGGTGCGTAGCCTGCGGAAAATTGGTTCTGGCATTAAATACTGAGGGAAAGAAGGCATTAAGTACTCCCACTATTTCCTCATGCCATAACAAAATGTTTACTCGCTGCATACAGCAATGGAAGGAGAATCTCCTTAACATCCTTTTTGTTGCCAATGCATTTATAGAAGCTTTTTTCATTGTCTCTAATCACTTTAATCACAAATTGCTAATTAAGCTCCAGTTTGTCTTTGGTCCCTCTAATTTTCTCCCTATCTTGTAACATCTTGTAGTCTCCACAAGTTACTTCCCTCTCCTTCCAAGGTGATATACCCTTTTTTTACCCTAAGTTAGTTCCAGCCTAGGCTTGTTGTTTAAACAGAGAGTTGGTCCTTTTCCCTGGTAGCTGGTCTGATAGCATGTGGGGACAGCCTGCTCTTGGATTTTTAAGATTTCCTCTTGAAGGAAGTCCAGCCTTCCTGGATTCCCTTGCCCTTCAGGACTGACTGCAAGTTACCCTGTTACTCAGTCACCTAAACAGACCAAAGTCTTGCCACATTTCTTGTAGACCTTGCCCTGCATATACACATACGTATATGTAGAACCAAGGGTAACAAAAGCATAAATCTAAGACCCTTTTCAGAGTTAGTATTTTATGTAGACCGATGCCTTGTCGCAATATACAAAGGACAGCAAAGAACAATTACACATTTTAAAATGAATGACAGATTGTTTCTCTCTCATATTCCTGGAAACCTGACTTCTAGGAAAACTTCAGTCAAGCTTGAGGTTATAAATTAAATATATTTTTAAAAAGAGGAATTTACTTTTTGCAGTAAAGGCTTTTGTCATTAAAGTAAATAGTATGCCTATTAAGACTGGGTGATATCCTGGAGATGGTAGAGAAGACTAACATAACATTGCTGAAAGGAATATCTTCAGTAACGTTCATGCTACTATGACACAGTGAAACTTCATGGTGATAAATACCACACTGATTCTTCAATGCAATATCAAATCTGATAAAAAAGGAAAAAAGGCTAAGGTTCAGTTCACACCAACTGGTATCACTCCAATAAAAATATTCTTGAGAAAAGTGCTTTGACATGAAAAAGGGCTTGACAGTTTAATGTCAGTACAGTTATGGTTAGATGTATATTATCTTGATTTTATGCATGATCTTTTAAAATCTGCAAAATTTGAAACATGAATGATATTATAAATTTCCACATAAAATAAACACTTTTAACCAACCCAGAAATAGATTGTAAAATACTAATTTTCTAATAGATGATTTTGCTTGCTAGGAATACCTCGGTGGTGTTTTTTTTTGTTTAAACTCCACCACTGGTGGCACTGAAATTGTCAGCATCAGATTCTTATTGCAGCAAGCCACAGCATTTCCCGTTCAGGAAAAAAAGCAATCACAAAAACTATTTTTATATCACAAATATAATATTCACTACTCAAGAGAAAGTTCAGAGTAGAATGAAATTCTCAGAACATTTTTTTACTTTTTGATGATTTTTTTACATATAGTCTTTGAAAAGTGTAACAACTTAATCAAACCATTATGGGCTTCTAAAGGGCCTCAGTACTAGCAGCTTCCAGGATTTTGTTGTTTTGTTTTTGTTGTTGTTGCCAGATGATCATATAACAACCATTATAAACCAGACAATCCCCGCCAAAAGCTTCCACCACTCGTGCTGCAAAAATTACTAGGATGTTGGAATTTCAGAATGCAAAATTGTTCAGAAGTAAACAGAAAACCATGAAGCACTGAGAGAAGTAATCTTTCATCAAAAAAATCTGTATCAAATTGTTGTGGGAAGGAGAAGCTAGAAAAAGGTCTTGGAAGTGTAATTAGCAAATGGTATTATAGTCCTTCAAGGAAATCACTGTTTGGAATAGCTTTTCTTAATGAATGTTTCTCTTGAAAAATAGTGTTGTATCAATCATCCTTGACATTTATAACAATAACAAAATATCTTCACATATTTTCCTATGTAATATTGTTTAAATGGCATAATAAATACTGTCATTCTGTGTACTAACAAAAAAGTGCAATCCTTTGTTCTGTGCATGATTGCGTTTACACATTATAGAACTATGAAATATTTACAGAGGGAAGGTTAAATCAATACAGGTTTAAAATTTGCACTTTTGTCTCCTGGGGCTTATATCATCTTGATTTAATGAAGTAAAAGGAGAGAGAATGTTGACACACAGAAAAAATATTTTGATCCTCCTTTATTGAACATAGAGAGGGTATTAAAGTAGAATTTGTTGTTGATTCATACTGTAATGAATTATTACACCTTTTTTGTTCAGGCTATCATTTGAGTTGTCTCATTTGCAAAACATAGAAATTAACTATTAAGCTATTAAAGGAGAAGGAAGAAATAAGATACAATCAACAGAAAAGAAAATATTGCTTAAACCATGCAATTGCTTAACCAGTGCTGATTACTAGTGGATTTAAGATACAAAACATTATTTGAGCTAAAAGAAGAAAAAAATTAATTTACCAGAGTTTCCTGAAGAAAAGGAAAAAAACTCCAAAAGCCTCCCACCCAGCCACTGAACATGTCAAGACAATGTGAAGTTTGTAAGTAAAGGAGCATATATTTATAAATTTCTCGTCTTATCAGTTTTCTTCAGTAGTTAGACACGTAAATCAAATTAGCATAAATTATTGTCATACACGTTTTTCAGATCAGTTCCACAGCCAGACAGGAATATGATGGTTGCTATTCATTAAAGTCTCACTTCATCCATGTAAGGATGGCTAAATGTTTTTTTTTTTAATTTTGAATGCAGATAGACAAGTTGATTACAGAATACAATTTATTTGATTAATCTAAAGACTATAGTTTAATTTAGGATTTTTCTGCAAAAATTAAATTTTTCTAAATACAATTTTTTTTAATTATCAAGAATTGTTTGAGATTATATAGTAACATCTTTCAGATTCTTTTGTTCACCAGCTGTTAGCTTTCACCATACATTTTTATCATTTCTCATTCTTACCAATTATTTATGGACTATAACAACTTATGCCACAGTTCTGCTTTTTGGTTTTATTGAATGACATTTTGATAAACTAGAAGAAGGAAGTCAGAGTGATTTTTAAACCCTATTAAACATTTACTAATTGTTATTTTATACACAGTAATTTAGGATATGCTTCTGTGGAGACAAGAAAAACTGTCACTTTTTTTATAGTTCATACTGATAACTGAGATTGATAGTAGGTAAAATTGGGAAAAAGGTCCAACTAAAATGCTTGATTTAATTTACTCTGCAGACTTCCCATCACAGTACCTGTGGTATAAATTTGACAAAGACAAGTTCTGGATTCTGCACCTCAGAAGGATCTTCTGGAAAGTAGACCCATGGAAAAGCACCTAGGGGTCCAGGTCAGTGTCGAGTTGAACATGAGCCAGCAGTGCCCTGGCAGCCAGGAGGGCCAACCCTGTCCTGGGGGGCATCAGGCACAGCATCACCAGCTGGGCGAGGGAGGGGATTGTCCTGCTCTGCTCTGAGCTGGGGCAGCCTCGCCTCCAGTGCTGGGGGCTGGTTTGGGTGCCATAATATAAGAAAGATATAAAGCTGTTAGAGGGCATCCAAAGGAGGCCAACAGGGATGCTGATGGGCCTTGAGGTTCGGAAGCCATATGAGCAATGGCTCAGGTCACTCTTTCTGTTTAGCCTGGAGGAGTCTGAGAGGAGACCTACCTCACTGCAGTGTGCAGCTTCCTTGTGAAGGAAAGAGGAGAGGCAGGCATTCATCTTTGCTCTGTGGTGGCCATTGATGGACCTCAGGAAAAGGCCTGAAGCTGAATCAGGGGGTGTTTAGGTTGGATATCAGGAAAAGGTTCTTCAACTGGAGGGTAGTTGGACACTGGAAGAGACTCCCCAGGGGAAGGGGTCACAGCACCAGCCTCACTGAGTTCAAGAAGAATTTAGAAAACAGACACGTGGTGTGATTTCTAGGGTGGTCCTCTGCAAGGCCAGGAACTCACCTTCAATGATCCTAAAGAGTGTCTACCAACTGAGGATATTTTACGATTCTATGATTCTAAGCAAATGTTGTTTTGAAGTTACTAGCTAGATTCAGTTTTTTCTTTCTTTTTTTCTTTCTTTCTTTCTTTTTTTCTTAATTTTTAAACCATGCATATGCTTCTCAGGGGCTAGAAATTTAGCTGGTGAGACATTTATTTTGAGGGCTGCTTTGAGTTGAAGAACAAGAAGCAGGAAAGAATTTAATGAAGGTAATTCAGGGGTGTAATTTCAAAGTCCTTCTTGAGAAGCAAGGTGCTAAGTGTCCATAAATGCTGAGAAACACACTATTGTTCGCCAACTATTTACCAGTGTAAGCACTTCCATCTCTGGATCTGTCCCTTAGACATAACAGTAAAGGGAAAGCAAGTAACATCTAAGTGTGTATGTGGGATGCTTCTCAGTATACTTTCTCCTTATGGCACAAAATAAGGTGAAGGCAATGGCAGGATGATATTGAAAACTTCAGGGCTATTGTGGCACCTCTTTACAGGCCCATATAAACTCAGAAACTTGTAAAGACATGGTATTGCAAACTATTTAGCACACCAAACCTGGAAGAAAACTCTACTCTTTCAAATATCATTAAGACTTCCACTTACTAGAGACAGTTGCCTTCAGATCTGATTCAGGTCAGAATCAGGAATCTGAGAGTAGGCAGTGAAAACCAAACTCTGAGCAGTCCCTTGACCTAAGAATAATGTAAAAATTTATTGGGTTTGCATGGCCAGGCTTTGGTAACAGGTGGGACTACAGGGTTGGCTTCTGTGAAAAGCTTCTGGGAGCTTCCTTCATGTCTGGCAGAGCCAATCCCATCTGGCTCCAAGACAGGTGTAGTGCTGATTAAGACTGGGACTTATCAGAAGACTTAACCAGAAACAGTGGTAACACCTCTGTGATAACATATTTAAGATGAAGAAAAAGGTTATTGCACAGTTATATTTGGGGTCAGAGAAGAGTGGGGTGAGAACATCTGAGAGGAATACCTCTGCAGACACTGAGGTCAATGAAGAAGGAGGTGGAGGAGGTGCTCCAGGAACCAGAACTGAGATTCCCTCTGCAGCCCATGGTGCAGAGGGCCCATAGTGAGGCAGCTGTGCCTCTACAGCCCAAGGACGTCCACGGGGATGCAGAGATTCACCTGCAGCCCATGGAGGAGACCCAGGCTGAAGCAGATGGATACCTGAGAGGAGGCTGCAACCCTCGGGAGACTATGGACAGAGGAGCACACATTGGCTCAGCCTGTCCTTGGACAACCACACCTGTGGAGGAGTGACTCATCCCCCTGCAGTTTTGGAAGAATTGTTGCCAGTGGGATGGAATCCCATTGCAGCAGTTTGGAGAGAATTGTTGCTCGTGAGATGGAGACACATTGGAGAGGTTCATAGAGAACTGTCTCCCGTGGGAGGGACCCCACAGTGCAGCAAAGTCATGGCTCCTCTCCCTGAGCAGCAGGAGAAACTTGTCTTGAACTGACCATAACCCCCATTCTCTGTCTCCCTGCACTGCTGGGGGAGGAGGTAGGGCAGGAGGGGAGAAGATGTTTTGAAGGTTTATGTTATTTCTCGTTATCCTGCTCTGATTTTGCTAGTAATAAATTCAGTTATTGCCTTTAATTCCAGCCTGTTTTTCTGTACTTGGTAGTGATTATGGACAGTAATTGGTGGGTGATCTCTCCTGGTCCTTATTTCAACACATGAATCCTTTGTTATATTCTGTTTCCCCTGTACAGCTGTGGAGGGGAGTGATAGGCTTTGGGGAGTGCCTGGCATCCAGCCAGGGTCAATATCACACACCAGATCACTACAGACAATCCCCTTCTCATCTGATTCAAAATCAGAATTGAGACCAAGCAGTACTAAGCTGTGGGCATTCCTCTGACCCCAGAATAAGTGTGAAAAATTATCAGGGACAATACTGTGAAGTGACAATAAGTATTCATTAACACTAAATTAGTTTATTTATATTATAATACTGTTTTATTCATTGTAATCCAAAGAAAACTGTTCTGGAAAATGAATAAACTAGGTTTTGAATGTATTTAGTTTACAAGTCAAGGGTTTGATAGTGGTAGGAGTTACAGGGGTGGTTTCTTTGAGAAGCTGCCAGAAGCTTTCCCCATGCCCAACAAGACCAGAGCTTGCAAGCTCAGCAGCAGACCCTGCACTGGCCATAACCAGGCCCATTAGTGATGGTGATAATGCCTCTGGCATAACATATTTGAGAAGGAAATGGTTATTACACAGAAGCAATTGCAGCCAGAGAAGAGGGAACTGACAAAATGTGAAAGAAGTTGCTCTGCAGAAATTAAGCAGCAGCAGCTCAAGGCACTGAGGAAGAGATTTCTCTGCAGCCCATGGTTAGGACTGTGATAAGACAGCCTGTCCCCTCACAGAGGTCCAAGGTGGATCAGATATCCACTTGTGGCACATGGAAAACCAATCCCATGCTAGAGCAGGTGGGTGTGACCAGAGGAGACTAACCCTGTGGGTATCCCATGGCAGAGAGTGACAGGACTTGCAGACCTATTAAACAAGGAGCTTGTGCTGGGGTAGATTTGCTGGCAGGACTTGTGATCCTCTGGGGGAAGCATACTGGAAGCAGTCTGTTCCTGAAGGACTGCACCCTGTGGAAGTAACCCAGGCTGGAGCAATTTGTGAAGAGCTGCAGCCTGGGGGGAGAGGAATGTATGTTGGAGGGGTTTGTGTAAGGATAGTCTCCCATGAAAGCAAGCTCATGCTGGACCATGAGAGGAGTGTAAGATGTCCTCCATTTGAAAAAGAAGCACCAGAGGTGAACATGAGGTGAACTGACTGCAACTCTCATTCTTCACTACCTGTCAGTGTCACTTCTGTCCCTTGTAAATACTGGCTGGTATAAGTTGTGATGATAACTTTACAGCTTAGGCATGCAACCCATGATTGAGGAAAATCAAGCCATTTCACTAAAGACCATTGAGGAAATCATGGCCTTTGTCACTCATACAGATCTTAACAACCAGAAGCAGTTGTTAAGATCTGTATGAGTGAAAAAAAGTGTTCTGAATGTAAAAATATTTTCACTAACTGAAAAAAAAAAAACCAGATTAATCTATGTTTTTATGGTGTTCCTAGGAAACAAGCTAAAACACCACTCACCAACCACCGTTTCAGATAGGAAAATGCAAGGGAAATCAGGAAATTCAAGTAAATTGAGAAATCACTTCTGTATTGATAGAGACAATCATGGTGTCTGTGTTGTTGCATTTTATGCCTGCATGTATGCAGGTCACTTGATGAAACAACAGTCTTCATATTCTACATATTCAATCTTATTTCTATCATTAAACTCTTTTTATTTTCCTAGATTTCTCACACTGTGACAAACACCAGGGTATGCAACTGTCATACAGAATAGATTTTAATTTTGAATTTCACTCTTCCAGACTTAATCCTAGGCTAGCAGATGGGGAGAGTTTTGGGGTTTTTTTTGATAACGAACAAAAAATGTCATAGGACTCCTTTGCGTCATAGAGTCAAAATGACATCTGTTTATAGAACAGATTTTAAAAACATAATATTCAGCAAAATAATACAAATAAATTCCAGCAGTGCAATACACAGATTTGAAAAGGATTGCTACAATGGCAAACAGTACCCTCCTGCAATGTAAACATTGCCAATGAATTGAGATATTTGTTCTCAGAGAAACTAAGATTGTACCTGTGAAATTGTTCCACTACAATGATTTTGTATTTCATACTGGAAGACTAATGATAATGCAAAAGTCCATGTGACTAGTACTGTGCAATTTTGCTACTCAACATTATGCAATACTAACTTTTTTCTTTTACTGTCGTTAAAAGAGTGTATTGTGATTTTCTTAAAAGAACAGAATATAAATAGAAGACAACAGAAGGGTTGGGCTTTAGGTTTAGGGAGTAAATTTCCAATGTTTAAAATCTTTGGCAAACTGAATTCCAGATATATTGTCGAAAAAAACCGCTAACTTATTTATTATTTGTAACAGCAGTGACAGCAATAATGTAGCTTTAATGCAGTTAAGAAATCTGTGTTTAATATTATGCTTCCTGATCATGAATTTTCAAGGCCTTTTGGTGGATCTTTTGAAAAAATATTTTTAAAAAATGAATAACAAACACGAACTTAACTTGAAAAAATGGACCAAACCTTCATCTGTCTAAAGAATAGAACCATTCAATATAATCGAAACCATTGTCAATATAATCAAATCTCTCTGTGCTATTTATCAGTAGGATCATTTAAAATCACCTAAAACAAGCAGTTGGAGTGTCACAGTGGGATTTGTACTTAAACCAAACAGAGGACAGATTTGGATACACAGCTGCACCCCTCTGACACCCTGCCCAAACCAAAACAAGGCACTACCATTCTGTAACATCATGGCACTGACAAAAATCCACAACCATCAGTGTTCTGGGTTCATGCTGTCCCCTATCCCATATCTTGGACTACATTGTTAGGTCTAACAGCTGCCCCCCTCTCTCTTTGGTGGGGCCTGCTGCTTTTGCTGCTTGCTCTCTGGCTGGGCTGCTCACTTGGCCTGCTGCTGCTGCTGCTTCTGCTTCTGCTTCTGCTTCTCTCTCTCTGCCGTCTGCTCCTGCCTGCTGGTTTTCACCACTTCTGGGTTTTTTGGGGTTTTTTTTTGTTTGTTTGGTTGGTTTTTTCAGGTTTTTTGTTTTGTTTGTTTGTTTGTTTGTTTGTTTTTTCCTTCCTTTTCTTTTCCCTTCCCCCCGCCTCCCCTGAAGATTTTGGACCGGCTCGGGACCTGACCTGACCTGAGAAGTCGGAGAATCTCCGGGGCCCATGGAAGAAGCTCTGCGCCCTCCCCCACAGTAACTTGCCGTTTTCCTCGGTGTTAGGGAGTGGTTGTTTTTTCATTTGTCAATAAACCAGTTTTTTCCACTTTTCCTCCAAGCTATTTTCTTTCCTGAACCCAGGGCTGGGGGAGGGAAGGGGTGGTGGAGGTTTGTTTTTAGGGGACTCCTTTTAGAGGTTCTCCCCTAAATTATTTCAAACCAGGACAATCAGCCACACACCTAAACTTCCAAAATACAACTCTCTGAGTCATTTATCCATGAAGGTAAATCTGGTAGGAAGGACAGGAAGATGTATGTTGGCTGATGACCACACAGATAAAACCCAATCTCCTAGGCTGTTTAGTAATCTTTATCAGAAGATTGGTAATGCAATAGTGATAGCTCTTTAAATTTTAGGGTAACTTTCCTATAATCTCCAACATAGCCAGGACTGTTTCTGAAATTTGCAGTAGCTACATACTGTATCATTAGGAATAGCACACTAGAAAAAAATTCCTCTTTTATCTTAGTTTTGCCTACTTAGTTTACATCCTTTTTTTCAAAAGCCTTCTCTCCCCTCACCTTTTTCTTCTTTATGAAATACAAAGTAGAATTAAAAACACTCGGAACTTTCTCTGAAACTTCTTTTAATTAAATAAATGAATTGATAAATAACACTGTACTGTGATTGTGACTCACAAAACACTGATGCTATATTTCTCACTCCTTTGTAATGGCAGCTCATCATTCAGAGAAGATAAAAGTAATATTTTTTTGATGCTCAGTAGGTCTTGCAGAACATCTGAAAGAAAATAATTCCATATTTCTCAAAAGTATTTGTGAGTGACATGATTACTTTGAAATATTTTTTACTTTATTTTTTTTAGTTTATGCAAGTTTTGCTTAGTATTCACTTTATTTTTGTTTAAATATTTAGCCCAGAAAAAGTAAAAAGCAGAACCAAAGGAAAAAAACCCCAAAACCATAAAAAACAAATCAAACAAACAAAACAAAAAACAAAAACAAAACAAAACAACACAAAACAAAAAAGGACAAAACAACACAAAACAAAAAAGGACAAAACAAACAAACCACCGCCCCAAAACAAACCAAAAAAGAAAAACAAATTAATTTTTAAATGAATTTTAAAATATATTCAGAAAAAAAATGTACATTTTTAGAAAATAAGTGTTAATACATCAAATTTAGCCCAAACCCCAAATAATTTCTCTAAAAACCAGCATGCGTTTTCCAGGACCACAGGACACACATTCCAAAAGTTACTTGACATCTGATATGTTGCCATAAATAAAAAAATACAAAGGTATTGATAGGAAATACCTTTTTAATTAAAAAGAATGAAAGAAGATTTGTTTGATACAGTAAACTTGTTCCTACACGAAATACATCTGGTGAGGATCAGCTGAAGAAATAGACTTTGAGACTTCTGCTGTTTAGGAGTACAGTGGTCTCCATTACCTTAATGACTGTTAAAATGCAAGGAATATTTTCCTTCAAGAAAGAATTCATTGACCAATTCAAGTACAAAGTCTTAACATTTATCTCAGTGGATCTTCAGGAAGAGCTTTCTATGAAAAAGATGTGTAATATACAATATAAAAACAAAAGCAGATAATCACAAGATACATATCTGTACGATTGTACTTAGAAAAAGAAACAACAAGCATTCTGCAGAAGGCCATGCAGAGGCAGAGACAAAATTAATGATTTCCCAAATCTCTCTCCTGATGGATGAGGTTCTGCTCCCAAGATAACTGCTGATACTTACTCTGCTCTTATGTGCACATTTTACCCTTGAGCAACTAAAATAAAAGATGAGGTTTAAATTAAATATTAATTTCTAAAACTGTGAATTGGAGAACCATAAATGTTAGCCTGATCGGGAGTAACATTCAAGGAAGATGCTACAGAAGAAGGCCACAAATGTCTGAAGCCTTTCCTTCCTTCTCCTGCAATAAATTATTATTTTAATGTGGTTGCTATCTCTAGTAGTCTGAATAGATCTGTATGAAATTAATTTGTGAGATGAACCAATAAACCATCAAAATCATGTGTGAAAGGCATGTACATCCCCTATATGCAAATTACAAGAAGAGTGGTTATACCTTTAAAAGAAAGTAACTATTTTCTTTTGAACAGAGCACTCTCATGTGCAAGTCTCTTGTCCACAGCTTGTTTTTCAAGGTGATTTAAATCCCTGCAGAGCTCACCAGGGAGATACAACCCTGATACTTCCCATGGGCATTTTGCTGAATCAGCCGATGAATGTGCTCATGCTATACATCACTTTGTCACCATTAAAGAATTATGGGATATCACATGGTCTTGCAGAAATTAATCATTGCTTAACAGTCTGTGCTCATGTGTTTATGAAGTCATTTGAAATATCTGCATGTAGCCATTAGTACTCTGAGGAGAGTGTATATGCAGTTAATGAACCACAGCACTATGTTGCAGCTGAGATAGATAGTTTTCAAATTGATAATTAATATTTTGGATGATTGCTTTATGTTATCTGCGATGCATTGCAATGATATTTTCAATCGTGCCTAAATATTGAGAGTGACAGTTGTATTCTCACACAAACACACAAGCATTTACTATACCAAACTATTAAAGCAGATATTTGTATCTAACTACTAATAAATGGACCAAATTCTTTTCAAGTGCACCAAATATATGTGTTTAAACAATAATGCCCTAGAAATCAGAGTATAACTGTAGTATTTTATTAACCAGGCTAGATGAAATTTCACATCTTTCTAGCCTATATTTATTTTCAAATAAACATTTGCGCACACCTCTCTAGAATGTCATGACATGCAGAAAATTTACTGTTTCAGAAGCATTGAACTACAGTTCCTTTAATGTTAATGGTAAATGCATGTGTACAGTGAGGCCCATTTGTGTGTAATTCAGATCATATTTTGTGGAACTGGATTTGGGGGAGGAAAGGAAATTGCTTGATTTGAAGAAAAAAGCCAGCAGGTTCTTTATTAGACTTCTCAAAAAATTGTCTACCGCTAAGTGTTCACCTTTCTTATACAATTAAATTTTTATAATTGAACCTTAATTAGCCTTCTTAGTAAAATAAAAGACATGGAAAAGTTAAGATTCTATACTCCTGAGAAAGTGTTTGCACTAATCTATTCTACTGTCAAGGTTTTTATCAATATTATACTTTATTTTAAAGTGGAAAAGACAGTTTGGTGAGGTATTTTTTTTTAATTGAATCACTTGAATTTTGATATAAGAACTGCCTTAGAATGAGTATTTGCAAGCTTCTCTAAATTTCAGTGACATAAGATACTTAGTATGCTAAAATATGAGATTATTAGAGATACCTAGCCCTGAAATTTTGTCACTCAGTCAAAGCAATTGTACAAGCTTGAGAGTATAATAGAAATTGAACACATGTATTCCAGAATGTAATCAAAAATCATAAGCAAGTGTTTCTAAAAAATATTGCTGATCTCACTGACCTGTTGCCTGTATGTTTAGTGGAAATCTATTGAATATATAAATTCATTTTTATGAAGAAAATTTGCTTCTCTTTGCTTATTGCCAGTCATGTTTTAACATGTTCTAAAAGCTAGTGAGGAAATTTGTTTTTAACCTCAGCTAAAATTTTTGGTTAATAGTTGCTATTAGAAAATAAGATTGACAGAGTAATAGTGTAAATAACTACATTTCTCTAAAACCAGAGATGTAAGAGAAATGTCTGCTTACATCTTCTGGAATACTTCCCCTAACTCCCAGTTTTCCACATTTGCCTTTCTGCAGGGCTATATGGCTAACCTGCAGCTCTTTATTCCTGTTTTTGCTTCCAAAGTCCATTATAACACTAACCTTGCTCTTGCATTAAATTTGTTAATGAAACCATCTAGCATCTACAAATTAGATCTGGAGCTTTGCAGCTATTTTTTTTTTGGTTGTTGATATGCTATGAAGTGCCAGAATATGGTTATATACATATATATATATAACTCTCTTTGTTTTCATATTAATCCTTGAACTAGTAAAAAGCAAATTTTTCTTTTTATTTTTCTCTTTGAAGGAATTTAGTACTTTTAAATAGTTTTAAATGTGAATTTTACTGAAATAAAGTTATATTCTATACAAGAAGAAATACTGCGTTACTTAATCTAACCCTAGCTTTTTGAAATACATATTATGGCAACATTCCACTGAGGAGTACTGAAAGTTTTCCTGTGATCTCCACTGTTAATAGGGCTGCTCAGATGGTGCAGGTACCCAACTTCCTTCTCTCTGTCAGGATCTGTATGGACAAATTTGGGGGCAGGTTTAATGAGAAGCAACTGGAGATGCCAATACTGCGCCTCTACCCAGCAGCTCACTCAGGAGTGCCACTGTCCTGGTTCGCCAGGTCTGCTCTTGTCCCTTGTTCCCAGAGAAGCAGGTCCTGCTCAGAAGCCAGAGGATTTGTTTCACGACTTTAGTCTTTCATCATGGTGGAATCCCAGGCAGTTCTTGAGTTCTTGAGCAGCTTGATGAGCACACACTTTCAACAAGCCATGTCAGGCTCAATGAATATATATATATTTTTTTTTTACTGATCAAACTTTTTAGCTTTAAACTGTGTAATGAACGGAGTATAACTTTCAGCAATTTCAGGTTTTATAAAAACACAACATGCAGTATTCTGTCAGCCTTGACATATTATTTTCGTGTTACCTAATCCTAGACAGATGTCTAGTCTAGTATTCATATTTTACTCACTGCAAAACTTTCATTACATATAAAAGATAATCTTCCAGGCTTTCTTCAAAGCACAGTGAGATTTAATTGCGATTGTCTTATACACTATATAAGGCAATTTTGGAAACAGGCTGGGTTTTTGGGTAGGAATGACATATTAAAACTGAATTGTAAATATTATTAGAGCAAAGATTTAATTGCAGCTATTTTCTGTTTTGTATCAGACATCCAGAAATGGATATGGACATGAGGCTACCTTTGTCTTTTAAGGTTTTTTAGATTTAGATTACATTAGAGGTTTTTTAGCATTTTAATAGAGTATGCAAAATGTATCTCAGTTACTATAATTAGCTATGTCCAATTTATTAAGTAATTTGGATGACTAGGAGCAATCATAATATCAAAGCTGTTGATGTTGAGGGCACTGTATCTGTTGCAAGTCATTCAGAGATTTATTCTGGAAAAAATTTAGTTTGTTACTCTATGAATGTACTGAATGTCCTCACAAAACACACAGTTGGAGGCTGTCTCAGGAATAAATGATAGCTTTGCATCCACATTAGGTGAGCACATTAGGTGAGCTGAGCTATTGATTTAGCTTTCCCCTGAAAGAAATTTAGATTGTGTGGTAGCAACTGGGGCAACAGCTTCAAGATGTTTTGGTTTTTTTTTTTTTGTCTGAAATAAAATGTTAAAATTAATTTTTAATTAATTTTGACAGTCATTGTGTTCTGGTTTTAGCTGAATCTTAATTACAAGGAAAAAAACCAACTTCTTGTATGGACTTTTTTATTTCAGCTTTGAGCCCTGGTATGGGTCAGAAAACACAAAATTCTATGAGGATTTCACAAGTTTGCATATGATTTTAAAAGCTCAAAAAGCTTTACATTCCTGTAAAAGAAGGGAAAAAAACAAACCTATATCAATGTACAAAACTGGTCTCTGGGTAAAGATTAGAGTCACATAAATACTTACTTGATTTTGACATAAAAAGTCCACAGTCTTTTCATAAACTGTATTTCTTCAGAAATCTTCAGAAAAATGAAATCTTATTCCAGGACCAGTTATGCCTAACTGGGAGAAGGGACATTATTGTCAAAACTGTGTTTTCCAGCTAAAAAGCTTAAAACAAAAAAGCAAAAAACTGCAGTGTATTTGCCAATGTTTTGCTGTTGTATCTTTTTTAGAAATTTCAATTATGATATTATGATGAATGAGATGTTATGAATGAGAGTAATTTCAACAAAAAAGCCACATTTTTGGAAACATTTCCCCAACTCAGGAACATCTCAGCAACAATTCATATTCATGTACTCGTGTACATGCACTCTTCTGAAACAAAATTTGTAGTCTCTCTGCTTCACTGTGAAGGTATGCCTCATAAAGATATGCTTTCCCAAAGCTTTCTCTTTCCTATTACTTGTCAAACTACTCCATAGAAACAAAAAACACCAAAGCAAGTCTTTTTTTATGACATAACAATTATTTTCCCAAAAAAAAAAAAAAAAAAAAAAAAAAAAGGAAAGTTTAAAACAAACCCTGCAAGAAGTCAACCAAAGTATTTATAGCTTGCTTTGCTGGCACAAACACAAGGGTACAATGGTACCCCACTGTGAAGAGCTGTGAATGTGAAAAACTGGTACTATCAGACATACAGGATGCACATAGTCCTGTAGTGGATGTGAAAAAGAAGCCAGACTGAGTTTTTATTTTGTTGGACCTCCAAGGGGGTTTTACAGAATCAAGGAACTGTAGAATGTGAAGGGGCTGGAATGGACCTTAAAGATCATCTAGGCCCAGCTTCCTCTATGTGGGCTGGGACACTTTCCAGCAGACCAGGTTACTGAAGGCTTTATCCAACCTGTCCTTGGACACCTCCAGGGCTGGGACATCTACAACCTCCTCAGACACTCTGTCTCATCTGCCTCACATTAAAGAATTTTTGCATAACACCTAACCAAAATTTCCCCTTTCAGTTTGTACTTATCCCTTGTCCTGTCATTACAGCTCCTGATGAGAAGTCCTCTCTTGCTTCCCTGTGGGTCCCCTGCAGACAGTCGTACAAAATATTATAGTGCAGTTAAATAAACAGGGTTTGGTGTGGGTTTTTTCAGTCTTATATTTTCAAAATTGAATTCCAATTTCAAGATATTTTTTAGGGAAATCCTTAAGGAAAAATAAAAACCCAGTGCATCATCCAGGGATGTTTATCCTGGAGAGTTCCCTTCCAGACATCAGGTAATGCAGGACATGACAGATAACTGCCAGTTTAAGAACTATCATGAAGCTTCCAATTAAAGAGTGCATTTGAGAGTGAGAATAAAAGCAGTAAGAGATGGTTTAGATGAGAGAAGTCACGCGTACCTCCTTTTATCTACAAACAAATAAACTATAAAAGAATCACACAGCACAAGGCCACATGAGTATTTGAATGACAGTGTATAACAAGCTAAAACTAGCTACATATAAAAACTGGCAGTTTAAGACTACCTTCTGAAAAACAGAACAATTGGGACCAAAGCAAATCTCCCAGGCTACTTAAGACCAATAATATTTGATTCCCAATTAGTGGTAGGTAAAGATGTTTATTCCTGCCCTCAAAATCTTAAAAGATCAAAAGACAAGATAAAGGATGAAATAAAAATTTTCTTCTTTTAAAAGATGGTGAACTGCAGCAAGAATGCATACCTTTTCTTCACAATGTATTACAATATAAGGCAACTTACTGCAGGGTCTGAGAAGAGTTTTTCATTTAGAATGTGCCATAATTATTCTTTTTCTCCATTTTTCTATGTTTGTTTGATGACTTCCTTGCAGCTGCCAGACAACAATGCATTTCTATCTGAAGTAGCAAAATAAGGTGGGGAATAATTTCCTCATGCTATTTCTGTGTTGCTTGTAAATCTAAGCCTTCCTGGATACAAACTCCACTGCACAGGCTGGGAAGTGAATACAACCTTATATACTATCATTTCATGCTTCAGTTATGCTCGATTTTTCATGCTCTTTGAACCTTAATTTAACTGTGAAGTTCACTTAATTAGCATTTGGGTTTTGGGAGTGCTTCTAAAGAACGTGTTTGTGTTTTGATTTGTTATTTAGTCTTGTTTTCCAAGGGTAATGAAGAAAATCAGGATTGAACTGAGTGGCCAAGTATAGCAAACAGAATTTCTTTCACATTTCCTTCATCCTTACTTCATTAAACTGTAATATTTCCTTGTTTGAGGCATTACCACTTTTATTCCTTGTAGAGTACTTGTGGCTGATAAGCCTCATCCCAAGAAATTATTTCAATATAACACTGACTTCAAGTTACTTCTAAATTTAACTGCAGCACTGTATCAAAACGAACTTAATATAATAATGAATTCATGAAATCCACAACGTGTCAATCAAATGATAATAACTTACATTTCTGAGCAAAGGTAAATAAGAGCCCATCAGAAAAAAAAAAAAAAAAAGAAATCAAGAGTTTTGAAATAAATATAAGTTCTCTCATCATCTTTAATTGTCACTTGCCATAGATGTCAAACCAGTAGAGTAGCAGAATCTAATTTCCTTGTTTGATTCACCATGAAATTAAACTGAACTGACAATTTTTATTTTCACCTGGCAAATTCTTCCAACATTATTTAAATCTAGCTAATCAAGTACAGTTATCTGCTGCACACACTTGTCTCTCCTACCACACCTCTGATTTGCAGTATCCTATATCCACAGCTTCTTCTTGACAGCCTGGCACTGGAATACATTTACAGTCTTGCAAGGTGTAAAGGAATGCACAGACATAGTTAGTAAAACTGCCAGTGAATGTATAAAGTCATAGATCTACTTCTGAAAGATAATAGGCAGGAAGAAAAAACAAAAGTTTTAGAAGTATGGGAAGAAAAATAAGTATGCAAAAAAAAATCTCTAGTATTAGATTTAAATGCATTACAAATATTTCTAATGTTTTTTCTTCATAAATAAGTAGTTTATTTTTGTTTCTACTTTGCTCATCAAAAATATGGGGAGCAATAGTTGATATCTAAACTGTCTCATATTCCTCATGTGTCAAACATAGCAGCTGCATACATCCATTATACAATGAATTTGGAGTCAGACTACATACAAGGATATCTCTTAACTGGGTTGGCTGTAAACCCAGCTCTCATCTCTGATTGTAACAACTTGCATTGTCTCTAAAGAGATGGGTCTGGGTATCCATAAATTATATTTACCCTCAACAAATAATTCGAAATCTGAAGTCCAGTGGTCAAATCTCCCTCTGCAACAGAGGAGGACTAGGACTGTGTATAATATGAAAGATATTTGACCTCTTGTACTTCCCTGTAAATTAAAGCTTCTCTCCTTTTGACATTGGGAGCAGAGGCTGTAATGCATGCTGTAAATAGTGAGAAGGAGTCTGTGTGTACTTGTCTGTAAACTCATAAAATATGATTATGCTGGGGAGCAACCTGAAGCCTCTCTTTCCTCCTTCCTAGGACATACGACAGACAGAGCATCAGAGAACAAAGTGTTGCTTCCTGGACTCCTCTTTACACAGCCCTGTTACCAGTGAGAGGAGGGAGAGATGGGTCACTGGACTGCAATTTCTTCTTTGCAGTTCCCCCATAACGCAGCAGCACACTGCAGACTGTATTCCTAGGGCAGGACCTGGCTTAGCCACTTTGATTTAGCAACTGCTTTCTTGGCAAATTTTATCCAAGGCAAACTGTTCTTTTGTGAAAAATATCCACGAAGATGTTAAAGGGAGTGAAAGGCATCAAAGAGATTATTCAACTATCCTCTTCACCATTAAAGAAACACAGATTTACCTATTTTGGCTCACTTAAATTGCAATTTTGCTTTACACTCTTCATTCCCACCCCACAGGTTTCTTCCCACCCAGCAGGTTTTTTCTATTAGAAACTGCCTGACACCCTCAAGTTTCCCTTCTAATGAGATAAATCTGCTAAATTTTAATGAGTAAAGGTCAGATAATAATATTCAACAGACAATTTAGATTAGAACAAGGAGAAAAGTGTCGCCTGTCTTTGGACAGGATGAGGAATTCATTCCCTTGAATCAACTGAGAAATTACAAATACAATTTCATAATTACTCTCAGTGTAATCACAGTGCCATTCCAGATAGATAACTGCATCCAAAATATATGTTGGAGATATGCTTGGCTATTTTGAAGGGAGAATTTTTCAGATTTTTAAGATGTGCATATTCTGCCTCCCAGCCTGCACGCAAGCTCTTAATAGCTTCACACACTTTGCATTCTTTCTTACCTGCCTGCCTTACAACTTCCTTTTCCTCTAGCAAAGAAAACAATTCACCCCAGCTCAATAAGCTGTGAACAATTTTTCCTCCAAGGCTGCCAAATTGTTTCAGCTAAGACCGCAAGAGTCTGTTGCTTCCAACATTTCCTAACTGCAGTGATTTTCTTTCCAGGAACATTTCCGTTCCTTCTGTCTTTCTCCATCACCTTTCTGTAAATTTATTCCCTACATTTGGGAAATTCAAATCCTTACATGGCAATGCAATAGAAGGGGCCTTTAGCAGATTATTTTATTTTAAGAAACCTTAGTGTATTTAACCAATTTTGCCAGAATTTTAACTTTCTATTGCAGATACTAAGGGAAGTTAACTACTGAAAGTACTGAAGTTAGTACAAGATGCTGCACAGCTTTCATAGTTCTACAATTATACAATATTTCAATCATTCCCTTATCCACTAAAAGAACACAACTTAATTCATCCTAACTGGACCTTTTGCTGTAGAAACACTGTATAAATGCTAAGCTGATACAGAATGAAAAGTGCACTTCTATAGTGTACTTGGAAATCAATATCTGCTCTTTTGTTGGGAGTGACATAATATGTCAATGTTCCTTTATGGATGCTTTTCCTGTTGAGTAAATTAATTAATTGCCTTGGAAATAGAAGATATGCATCAGATTCGTGCCTGATGTAACTCCTTTGGAGTTTATGAAGATTAATTTGGCCCCACACACACAGATGAGTCAGATTGCCAGGGAATTAGACGAACAACACTATTTCCTGGTGAAAGCCAAGAGCAAGTAATGAGAAAAAGACAACGGTTTATTTTAGGGAAAAAAAAAAGTCTTATGCTTGTAGTCTCCTGAGAGTCAACATTATTTGTCTTTTAAAAAGAAGTAGGTTTTGGAAGCTATTAAAAATATAAAAATGTTTTAACAATTAAATTCTCTGTTTGGAAAATGAAAAAGGGAAAAACAGCAAATATAACATGGAAAGCTTTATTCCCTGCACTGCCACAATTAGCGTACTACCAGAATTAGTGAAGCAGTCTTCTTTTAAAATATGGACACTGCAATTAGACAAATTCATCCGGTACTAGCCAATGAAAGGTAGCTGAAAAAGTAAAAAGTTTCATGTAGTTACAAAGTACACTATTTCCTGAAATACCACATGGTTCTAGAAGCACAAGAAACCCAACACACTAGAAAAGACTAAGAATTCAAATATTGAAAGCCAAAACACACTATTCTTGCTTACCCAAATATTTCCAGCTAATTCCATATGACAGCCTTCCAAGTGTGGTTGGCAGACTTGGGTATATGCATTTCCTTTTGCAGAATTTGAATAATCAACAACACACAATCACATTTTCCAACAATAAAAATAGTTTAGGATTTAACCCTGAGTGGACATCGTACTTCAGATTGTATATTTGGATCCTGGAGAAGAAAGAGATGAGTTTATCTTCATTTATTTTACTTGATTTCATGTTGAATCCATAGATGTCAACCTTCCACCATTACAAGTAACTTTAATCTCACTGTAACTGACTCTCCATACCGCAAAATCACTTAAGCAAAAAGATGACCAGAAGCTGTTAATGGGGATGCTCTAATAAATCCTCCTTTTACTGAAATGTAGAATGCCAAATATATTCATGTTCTAAATTCATTAAAACATTTTTACTTCTAAACTGCAGATATGTGTGTTTAACAGATTGATTGTTAGATGGATAAAAATCTGTCTGGATGGCCATGTCCAAAGAGTTCCCCACAACCACAAATGAGTAGTGTTCCTCAAGGATTCAATAGTATTTCAGATCTTCATAAATGACATAGGATTGACTGGTAGGATTGACTGTATCCTCAACAAGCTTGCAGAAGACACCATGCTGAGTGGTGCAGTCAGTTCACATGAGGAAAGAGACACCATCCAGAGGGACCTTGACCAGTATGAGGAGTGGAATTATGCTCTTCGAGACCACATTGCAGCTTTTCAGTATATAAAGGGGATCAACAGGAAAGACAAAGTCAGACTTTTACCAGGACCTATAATGATAGGAGAGAGGCTATCAAAAGATTTAGACAGGTTACAAGGAAGAAGTTAGATTGAGAAAGTTTGTTGAGAGAAGTTGTAGAAGTCCTGTCATTCAAAGTGTTCATAGTCAAGCTGGATAGGATTTTGAGCACTCTGACCTGGTGAGAGATGTCCCTGGTCACAGCAGTAGGGTTAGATTAACCCAAACTATTTTGTGATTCTATGTTTCATGAAATTCTGTACTGTTACATCAGTGATGGCCTAGATGGTCTATAGTGTTTAAATTTCTTTAAAAAATAAGCAAATGAAACTCTCTGTTCCACTTGATTGGAAACAGATCTAAGAAGAAGAGGAAAATTCCTGAAATCAGTGCTATTCACTAATGTACTGAGAAGGCTAGCAATTAATTTTTCATAGTGTTTTTTCATTTAAAAAAAAAAAAGTATTTTAAGCAGTTTCCTTTTTCCTATTTACAATATATATTCTTTTGGGTTAATTAGAGCAGTGGGGCTAATTGAAAGACTTTATATTATTAGAGTACACAATAGGCTTAAAAAAAGTAGAGAAAAATACTACTAGAAAGGGAAATACTCATTAAACTTCCTATTGATGGCTGTTATTGAAATAAAAAATATCCATTTAGTATTTTAGGGAGAAAATCATAACATGGCTTATGTAATCCTTCCTTAGGCATTCATAAGGTTATCTTGATTCAAAGCACTTCTTAATGATAAAAATCCTCAATAAGCCTTGCATTACGATCATGTGATTGAAGGCAAAAGAAAAAGAAGTTGATTGCATTTTTTTTTTGTCAGGAGCATCATGATAAACATATATTTTAAATTCAAAGTGCAGCTGCATCAAACACAACATGAAGACTTCCTGCAATTAACTCAACAAATTCATCACTCTGCCTTAATTACAATGCCACTAGCTAGCATTAATTTAAGCTGTAATTCTAAGACACAGAAAGATGTTCTTGTCCTCCCACAGGCTAATCCTATTTCTTCTCTGTTCATTTCTTATGTTGGTATATTTTGCTGGTGGGGGGATGTCCTGGGTTGTAGTTTAGGATGTATTCTATCACCATCTTCAATTAATGGCCCATCAATGCCTTGTGAATGACTCAGAGATAACTCCCGGAGGGAGTTATCTCTCTTTAATGGGCCATCAAGGACCTCCTGTATGACTCATCATCCCATTGTGAGATGCTCCGTCCATGGGGAGGAGCCAAGCATTCTCACCTAGATATAAGCTGGGATTTGGGAGGCAGCCTTCACCCACTGGATTCCCAGAGGACAGGAGCTACTAGACCTTTCTACAAGATCACTGCTTCAGGAAGACCACCTCGTCTGGACTGCTTCCATCACCCTGATCACGTTGTATTCTGACTCTGTCAGTGTTGTGTTTTTTTTTTCTTTTTGTATTTATTTTATTTTATTTTATTTTATTTTTATTTTCCTTTTCTTCTCATTAAATTCTATTTCTGACTTAGAGCCTCTCACTTAGTTTGTTTTCAAACCACAACAGGGGATTTTTGTTGCTTGTTTTAGGGTTTGTATTTGAATGAAAGGGGGGGGGATGGGGGGCAATTAAGAGGGTTGCTTTTGTCATTTTGTGGAGGGAATGGGGGCTTTTTTATGTGGATCTGTTTTGTCAACCTCTGTACTACGTGATCCTAATGACTCTAAGCTTCACATACAGGAAAGTATAGTCGGACGGGAACTATTTAAATAGTCTTTACCTCTCAAGGCTATTTTGAATTTACATTCAAACGCAGCTTGTTTTTGGTTTTGGGTTTTTGGTTGGGGTTTTTTTTTTCCCATTTTTATTGCAGAAAACACATTTAGAGGGCATGCAATGAAGGATTTAAAATAATATTTCAAAGGGAAAGCCTTCTTAGACTCAGAATCACATATAACTGTTTAAACTTTTTATCAAAGACAACCTTTTCAGCATGCAAAATTATGCATATTGTCCTGGTTTGGAGTAAATTAGGGAAGAACCTCCAAAAGGAGTCCCCTAAACCAAACCTCCACCACCCCTTCCCCCCCCAGCCCTGGGTTCGGGAAGGAAAATACCTCGGAGGAAAGTGGAAAAACCGGTTTATTGTCAAAAATACACTCCCCAACACCGAATAGTGGGAAAAGACGGGTTACTGTGATGATGAGGAGGGTGCTGACGCGTCTCTGTCTGGCCCGGGTCTTCTCCAACTTCTCAGGTCAGGTCAGGTCCGGAGCCGGTTCAAACCTTGGGGGGTGGGGGGCGAGAGGAAGGAGGGAAAAAAAAAACCAAACAGAAGCAGCGGGGGGAAAGAAAAACGGCGGCAGGGGCAGCCGGAGAGCGAAGTGAAGTAAAGCGAAGCGAAGAAGGCAAAAGCAGCTGAGCTAGCTAAAGCCAGAGCCGAAAGCAGCCAAGAAGGAAAAAGAAGGAAGGAACTGCAGGCTCCCGCCCAAGAGGGCGGGATTCAGCTGCGAGACATAACAACATATCCAAGATATGGGATGGATATATGGGATAGGAGGCAGCTCAACCCAGAACATTCCACCCCTTATCCCATATATCCATCCAATTAAAACTTTCATCTCACTTACTCAGACCTTTAACACTTACACATTTCCGCCCGTCTTACTTGCTCAGACCTTCGACACTTACACATTTCCTTCTGTTTCATGTCTAACTGATCTAACACGCAGACAATGGTAGTAACATTCAGCACATATCAATCTTACCCCATATTCAGATCTCTCTGAGGTACACATCGCATCGTTCCATCTTTCTGCATTATCCACCATGTACAACCCAGTCCTTGAGCAGAGACAGCTCCACGGATGGGTTTGCCCCTCCTCGAGTCAGGGTTGATCCATACTGTCTTTCCCAACAAACCTCTAACATGGGCCACTGGGACTTTATCTCCATCTACTACATTAAGGTGCTGGGACTGAGCAGGACCCGCTCAGTTGGTGGAACCTCGAGTGTTAACTAACCAGGTGGCTTTTGCTAAATGCTGCTCCCAGTTTTTTAAGGACCCTCCACCCAACGCCTTCAGGGTGGTTTTTAACAGCCCATTGTACCTCTCCACTTTACCCGCAGCTGGTGCATGGTAGGGGATATGATATACCCATTCAATATCATGTTCCCTAATAAGTTTTAATAAGATTATTTTTGAAATTATTTTTGAAGATTATTTTTGAAATGAGTCCCATTGTCTGACTCAATTCTCTCGGGAGTGCCATGCCTCCAAAGGACCTGCTTTTCAAGGCCCAGGATGGTGTTGCGGGCTGTAGTATGAGACACAGGATAGGTTTCCAACCATCCCGTGGTGGCTTCTACCATGGTCAGCACATGACGCTTGCCTTGGCGGGTTTGAGGCAGTGTGATGTAATCAATCTGCCAGGCCTCCCCATACTTGTACTTAGACCACCGCCCTCCATACCAGAGAGGCTTCATCCGCTTGGCTTGCTTAATGGCAGCACATATTTCACGGTCCCTGATAACCTGAGAAATGCTGTCCATGGTTAAATCCACCCCTCGGTCTCGTGCCCACTTATAGGTGGCGTCTCTGCCTTGGTGACCTGAGGCATCATGGGCCCATCATGCTAGAAATAATTCTCCCTTGTGCTCCCAGTCAAGATCTATCTTCAACTCCCCTATCTTTGCAGCTTGATCTACCCGCTGATTACTTTGCTGCTCCTCATTAGCTCTACTCTTGGGGACATGGGCATCTACATGGCGAATCTTCACAGGTAGGGTTTCTAACCGGGCAGTGATATCTTTCCACTCTTCAGCAGCCCAAATTGGTTTACCTCTACGCTGCCAGTTTGCCTCTTTCCATTTCTTCAGCCATCCCCACAGAGCATTGGCTACCATCCAAGAATCAGTGTATAGATAGACCCTTGGCCACTTCTCTCTCTTTGCAATATCTAGGGCCAGTTGAATTGTTTTAAGTTCAGCAAATTGACTGGATCCACCCTCTCCCTCAACGACCCCTATGACCTGTCATGTGGGGCTCCCTACAGCTGCCTTCCACCTCCGACCCATCCCTATGACACGGCAGGAACCGTCGGTGAATAAAGCGTAACATATTTCCTCTGCTGGCAACTGGTCGTATGGCGGAGCTTCCTCAACCCGGGTCACTGGTTCTTGTTCTTCATCTGCAACACTGAAACTTTCACCTTCGGGCCAGTTTGTAATTACTTCCAAAATTCCAGGGCGATTCACTTTCCCAACTTGAGCGCATTGTACAATGAGGGCAATCCACTTGCTCCAGGTAGCACTGGTGGCGTGGTGGGTGGAGGGAACCTTTCCTCTAAACATCCACCCTAGCACCGGTAGTTGGGGTACCAGGAGGAGTTGTGCTTCCATACCTATAACCTCTGAGGCGGCCCGAACCCCTTCATAGGCTGCTAGAATTTCCTTTTCTGTTGGAGTATAGCTGGCTTCCGACCCTCGATAACTTCGACTCCAAAATCCCAGTGGTCGGCCTCGAGTCTCCCCAGGCACCTTCTGCCAAAGGCTCCAGGACAGACCGTGGCTCCCAGCTGCAGAATAGAGCACGTTCTTCACGTCCGGTCCCGTCCTGACTGGGCCAAGGGCTACCGCGTGAGCAATCTCCTGTTTAATCTGAGTAAAAGCTTGTTGCTGCTCAGGGCCCCACTGGAAAGTGTTTTTCTTGTGAGTTACCAGGTGGAGAGGGCTCACAATCTGGCTATACTCTGGAATATGCAGCCTTCAAAAACCTATGACACCTAGGAAAGCTTGTGTCTCCTTCTTGTTGGTTGGTGGAGACATCGCTGTGATCTTATTGATGACATCAGTGGGAATCTGACGCCGTCCATCTTCCCACTTAATTCCCAGGAACTGAATTTCTCTAGCAGGTCCTTTAACTTTGCTCTTCTTGATGGCAAAACCAGCTTTCAGGAGAATCTGGATAATCTTCTCTCCTTTTTCAAACACTTCAGCTGCAGTGTTCCCCCACACAATGATGTCATCGATGTATTGCAGATGTTCTGGAGTCTCACCTTCTTCCAATACAGTTTGGATCAATCCATGACAAATGGTAGGACTGTGCTTCCACCCCTGGGGCAGTCGATTCCAAGTATTCTGCACACCCCTCCAGGTGAAAGCAAACTGAGGCCTGCATTCTGCAACCAGAGGAATGGAGAAAAAGGCATTGGCGATGTCAGTAGTGGCATACCACCTTGCTGCCTTGGACTCCAGCTCATACTGGAGTTCCAGCATGTCCGGCACAGCAGCACTCAGCGGTGGAGTCACTTCATTCAATGCCCTGTAATCCACAGTCAACCTCCATTCTCCATCCGACTTGCGCACAGGCCAAATGGGGCTGTTAAAGGGTGAGTGGGTTTTACAGACCACCCCTTGGCTCTCCAACTCACGAATCATTTTGTGGATGGGAATCACTGCATCTCGAGTTGTTCTATACTGCCGCCGATGCACTATAGAAGTGGCGACTGGCACCTGCTGATCTTCCACCTTCAACAATCCCACAGCAGATGGGTCATCCGATAGTCCAGACAGGGTGTTCAGTTGCTTAACACCCTCTGTTTCTACAGATGCTATTCCAAATGCCCATCTGAATCCCTTTGGGTCTTTGAAATATCCATTCCGAAGAAAATCTATGCCCAGAATACACGGGGCCTCTGGGCCGGTCACAATCAGGTGTCTCTGCCAGTCCTTTCCAGTCAGGCTCACCTCAGCTTCTAACAAAGTCAACTCTTGTACTCCCCCTGTCACCCCTGCAATGGAAATTGGTTCTGCCCCCACATGTTCCGATGGCACCAAAGTACATTGTGATGCAGTGTCAACCAAAGCCTCATGTCTCTGTGGTGCCGATGTGCCAGGCCATTGAATCCACACAGTCCAAAACACACGATTCTCCCCAACCTCTACCTGGCTAGAGGCAGGGCCCCTCTAAGCCTGATTATCTTTCTTTCTTTCTTTGGACATATGTCCTAGAGGTTCCCTCCAGAGGATCAGACATATCATCATCGTCCCGGCTGCAGACAACTGGTGCTGCTCTCTGTTTAGTAGGACTTCCTCTTTGAATCCTACCTTCTTTCAATTTACACACCCGTTGTGCCAGAGCAGCAGTGGGTTTTCCGTCCCACCTCCTCATGTCCTCCCCAGCTTCACGCAAGAAGACCCACAACTCGGTTCACGGAGTGTGCCTTCTCTCCCCAACAGAGGTACGCCCGCGTTGAACACCAGGGTCTCTAATTTGAACGGCCGAAATTCGGAGGAAGTCCTCCCTAATCTCTTCCCTGAGTTTTTTGTGATTTTCCTCTAATTTATCTTCCAGTTTCTGCAGTCGTGTTTCCACAGCTGCAATCCTGGCCTGAGTTGGGCCATGTACTGCATCAGCATATGCTCGAAGCTTCCTTGCCATATCGAGCACGATTTCATGTGTCTCTTCCCGCTTCATTATTGCTAGAGCAGAAACGTATTCAGATGGTCCAAGTCGTACAAGTTTCCGCCAATCACGGGTGTACATGGTACCAAGTCTGGGTTCTTAGTGTTTAGGTCATCTGAGAAGATAATCTCTGCCACTGCCATTTCTCTCAAGCGTTGAATCCCTTGTTCTATGGTCTTCCACTGGGTCTGCTGCATGTAGAGATCATTTGCACACAGGTATCTTTGTGCCACACTTCCCAGGACTCGTTCCCAGAGACTGCAAGGGGTAGCCACCCTCATCATTCCTTGGTCAATAACTGGATCATGTGACAGGGAGCCCAAATGCCTTGCTTCAGTGCCCTCCAGAATTGTAGCTTCGCCTGCAGCATCCCAGAGACGGACTAACCAACTAATTATAGACTCATCTGGTCGTCGGGTGTAATCCTTTCTCAAACCTCGAAGGTCCTTCAGGGAAAAAGCATCAATAGTGGGTCCTGATCTTGTGCCAGCTGGTTGGACATTTGATCTTAGGCCAGTTGGTCCGGCTGCCAGTCAGGTGTCAGTTGGTTCAGCTTCTGATTTTATGTCAGCTTGTCCAGCTTCTGATTGGGTGTCCTCGGGAGGCCTTGAGGGCCCTTCACCTTCATCATCATCATCCTCTACTGGTCGATCAGTCTTTCGTGCTCTCTTTGCCCCGGCGACTGCCAGTGTCTTAGACTCCCGGTCTGGTTTAGCTGTTGGCCTGGAGCCCAGGATATTAGCTGCAGCCTGAGTGACTGGGGTGGTAACTAGCTTATCTCCCTGTTCCCTTTCTTTTATCTGCTGTCCTTCAGTATCTAGCAGAGTACAGTAAACATATGCCAGGGCCCAGCTCACAGTAATAATCCTTTTCTCCTTAGTATTGCCACAGCACTTCTCTTTCAAATGCTTCGCCACCTCAGCTGGGTTCTGAATTTGTTCAGATGGGAAGTCCCAGACTATAGGATCAGAAAATTCCTTTAAAATTTGGCCCATATCTTCCCATTTCCCACTCCACTCAAGATTTCTCTTTGTTGGCTTTACCCCTAAATCAGGAGTCTCATTAGCTCTTTTAGAAATCTCAGCTTTCATTTTATATAAACTGCAGACAGTATAGAAAAGACTTACTAGATTAAATGCCAGAAAGATGGTCTCTTTAACACTCAGGGGAAACTGAACATTTTCTAATAGAGATGTAAAAAATTCAAAGGAGAAGAGGGAAGACAGAGGCTGAAAAAAGTCTTCCCCTGCTTCTCCCCTAACAAACTGAATGCACCACCATAACAATGAACTATACACTCCTGGAACAGATTTAAGCGTCTTAACAGCACTTCTATAAAGCATCACAAGCAAGCCCAGCCCAATGAATATTCTGGTTAGTGCCCCACGGCCCCAAAAACTACGTATTAGTAGCAATACCAGAGCTTTTTCTATGTAAGGGAATAACCTTAGGTACCACAGAGGTATTAAAACCTCAAAAATCCCTGGGGACCAGAAATATTGTCAGGCTTTTACCCCGAATGACATTATGAATCCAGAAAAAAACATCCCAATACACTCACAAAACAACTAGAACCACCAATATTATTATTAAGGTTTTTCCACTTTCTCTGGCCCTTTCCCGGCCAATGCACCAAGAAATGTCCTGGTTTGGAGTAAATTAGGGAAGAACCTCTAAAAGGAGTCCCCTAAACCAAACCTCCACCACCCCTTCCCCCCCAGCCCTGGGTTCGGGAAGGAAAATACCTCGGAGGAAAGTGGAAAAACCGGTTTATTGACAAAAATACACTCCCCAACACCGAATAGTGGGAAAAGACGGGTTACTGTGATGAGGAGGGTGCTGACGTGTCTCTGGCAGGCCCGGGTCTTCTCCAACTTCTCAGGTCAGGTCAGGTCTGGAGCCGGTTCAAACCTTGGGCGGGGGGGGGAGGGGGAGAGAAAGGAAGGAGGGGAAAAAAAAAACAAACAGAAGCAGCGGGGGGAAAGAAAAACGGCGGCAGGGGCAGCCGGAGAGCAAAGTGAAGTAAAGCGAAGCGAAGAAGGCAAAAGCAGCTGAGCTAGCTAAAGCCAGAGCCGAAAGCAGCCAAGAAGGAAAAAGAAGGCAGGAACTGCAGGCTTCCACCCAAGAGGGTGGGATTCAGCTGCGAGACATAACATATCCAAGATATGGGATGGATATATGGGATAGGAGGCAGCTCAACCCAGAACACATATGAACAAGCCAAAAAGGTTGAGTCATCATTTGCTGCAACATTGGAAAGATGGGTATGTATATATTGATATAATGCTTTGCCCAAAATTTTTTTTATATTTTTTGGACACTTAAAATGTCTGATGCATGATTCAGGTTTCAAATACTTTTTCAGAAACTAAAGGGGTAGTATAAAGGATATTCAACAGACAGCACTTCTTTAAGCATCAAAATATTAACAAGTTGGCTATGCCGGTAAAATTGCATGTCTGGCATGTGGCAGAACATGAAAGAACATGTGTTTAAAGAGAAATTGTACAGTAACTTTCCCACAGCGTTTCTGCACAACATAATAGCTACAAACACCACCCATGCCCTCACCCTCCTCCCTCAAAAAATACCCCAAAAAGAAATCCCCACAAACCCATGAAAAAAAATAGTTAAGCAAAAAGGTAATTCAAAATTAGAAATTAATTAGGAAAAACAGACTTTGAAATTAAACCCAAAATTTCATAAGCAGGTAATAAAATGTACACAAAGGCTTTTTAAAATGTCTGTTCCACTTTACATGTTCAAATCTCTTAAGCATTTTAAATTATCTCTTCCTTCTTTTTGTAGGTCTTTATTTTCAACAAACAGCATAAGAAAGTGAAGCTGCTTGTAAACCTTTGCACTTATATGGGAGAGTGAAATGTAGAAGTAATTGTTCTGTTGTCCATCATATTCATAAAGGGCTGACATTTCTTTTTGGTGGGGAGGATAACTGCCACACAATAGGAGAACTGGACTGAAATTAAGTTTAGTATCCTAAAACAGAGAGATGTATCATAGAGTCTTCTACTTCATGATTGCTAAAGCAAATAAACCCATTATAGCAGTCTTTGTGAAAATTAGTTCAAGAATATGTACACTTTTGAAACAACAATTGATATACCAGTATGGTCAGAAAAATTATTTCACTAAATAAAATTACATTAAATATTTATCTAAGAGCTTAAAAAAACACCTACATCCAGAGTTATTCTGGTGCTGTCCCCCAAGCCCTTGGAATAGGAACCTTTAAAAAAATGTAGTGCTATATGATGTAATCCTGTTAGCAGTGTGCACAAAATTAACTGATGTTAACAACCCCCTAATTTGCTTTCTGACTCTTTTCTCAGCTTTTAAGCAAAAATGAGAGCAAAACTTTGACTAAAAGCTAGCGGCATAGTATGTGTTTTCTTTTATTCTTCACACAGGAACACCACAGAGATATTCAAAAACCACCTGGACACAGCCTTGAGTGACATGCCCTGGAGACTCTGATGGACTAGATGACCTCCAGTGGTCCCTCCAACCTCACCTTTTTTGTAATTCTGGGAAAATTATTTCACTGTTCACAGCAGGAAGAGTCACCTCTCCTTGAGGTCTGCTCATGTTTCCTGAATGTACTCAATATCTATGAGCTAATAATTGTGTGACAGTAAAAAGAGTCTGGGAATATTAATTCTCTGCGTTTAGCATGGTCTTGTTACCTTGGTGTAATAAAAACTCTGAACTGTTGGTGTCAGGCCCTCATTTACAGTTCTAACATTGCTTAAGGATAATGGAAAGCCCTACACAAACTTGTAAAGCTTAGCAAGACAAAGGCTTTTTAAATGGGCATTTTATGTGAGCTAAGTGAGGGGTGAAGCCTCCAGTAATAGTTCATATTTCATGGGGACTTGGTTTTCATTAAACCATCTCAGTGTCATCTTTCATACATAATACAATATCAGTTCATTAAAATTCTCAATGCAGCACTGAAGTTGGTCAGACTGGAATGGGGCTGACAAACCTCATGTCTGATGCACAGATAACCAGACCTTATGAAGGTGAAACTAGTTTTCAGTATCTATACTGTTCACTTGATTGGTTCCATCTTAGAAGTCATGTGGCTTAATGTTTCCTACATGACCTGCCACTGTCATGCAAACATGACCTGATAACACATTGTTAGGAACACTCCTGAGAGCTTACAGCAATCTAAAATCTTTTCACGGAAAGTGATGTTCCATCTGAAATGTGCATATTTGATAAACAGCTCCTCTCCTTCTATTTTTCATTTTCAGGAAGTTAATTTTCTGTGCTCCACTGAATCTTATGTCAAAACGATCTGGCTCCAAAATGCATCAGGTGGTCCAACATTACTGGGCCTCTGGGAACAGACAGGTTTCCTTTCCCATCCCTGGACAGCAGCATGAAGGGGAGCAGCAGTATGTTGCTCTGGTCAGACTCTTTCAAGGAGACACACTTTCAGGTATCAGGCTAAAAATCATTTTGAATTCAGTTCAATTACTTTCTGGTCCTTAGGGTTAGGCTCAGGTACACAATATAAACCATTTTTCCTCTTGAAGCAGTGTTGTTAGCAA
This sequence comes from Sylvia atricapilla, assembly GCF_009819655.1. Taxonomy (NCBI): domain Eukaryota; kingdom Metazoa; phylum Chordata; class Aves; order Passeriformes; family Sylviidae; genus Sylvia; species Sylvia atricapilla. Next base: position 52,297,702 of record NC_089174.1, on the reverse strand, counting down.
GTGGGCTGTGCTGTGTATGAAATCTATTTTGCCCATGTAACCTCCATAAATAATCTCAGAATAACCTAGAACAATTTCAGAAAATGACAAGTTCCATGGATTATCACAGCAGTGCTTTACTACACCTCTAGCACTCAGCATTTTGCTGTCTGAGTGTCTGTCCCCACACTGTCAGGGATGACCTTATCTTTCACACCACACCAATCAAATCTGTATGATAACATTAGCTGCCTCTGCTACTTATATTGAAATAAACATTCAGTTTCTACATTCACATATCCAAATGTCAAGCCACAGGACTTTAGGTAGCCTACAATTTGCTAGTAATTCACTAGCCTTTCATGCATAAATCACTTCTGAATTTAAAGCAAGAGTAATTTAGTTTTTATATAAGAAAGAAAAGTTTGCCCACAACATCTCAGGAGTTGCCCTGGTATCTCACAATTTCCCATGCAGCAGATGTTTCCTCTTGCTCCTGTAAACAGTAGGGGAGAGGAAACTCCAGAAAGACACCTGAGTTACAGAAATCCATTGCGAGGTTAGCTTTAACACAACTCAGTAGCTCTTGCCCCATAAATCACCCTGAAGGAAACTTCCCTTGATTGCTGCAGGTATTTGACAGCATCTCTATGTTGGTTTTCTGGTCTTGCAGTTATTCAAAATAAAATTTTCTGTGTTTTCTAATATTTCATAAATTAAAAAAAAAAAAAAAGTGGAAAAAGGTAAGATAAAATATCAATATTTTATTTCCAGAAGAAAGAGCTGGCAATGCAGTTTAAGCAAAGCTGCTGACCTTGGTGCAAACACTAGATAATGCTACATAGGGTAGCATAATACAATACACCAAGAGAGGGATTGCAACTGTACTGTTTAGATTGAATGAATGATGTTTGAAACATTTGTCCTGATTAATTAAATTAAATATGATTAATTAAATAAAATTAATTTTCCTTATTCATTTATACACAGTAAAACGAAATTTCTCTCAAACAGATTTTGGTAGACAGTAGCGCAAAGAAAAAAATCAAAGTTTCCTTGCTTTAGATGTTCTCACATCTGTTTTTTAATGAAAATGTAATTTTGCTGGAGTGAGTGATGAGGGATTTGTCTTTTGAGATGAGTACTTCCAGATAAGAAGGTAGGAAGAGACTGCTCAGCATTCACATTTTCAGTCCCAAACATATGATGTCAGTGTTTTATCTCTTTCAAGGTTGGATGCAAACCATGGAATTGAAAGAACCCTTCTCCACCTTGACTCTCAAAGAGGACAACAATCTGCACAGAGGCTGAAGGACATAACTGTATGCCATATGCACTGTACAGTATCCTTTCTTACACATTCACAGATCTGATAAACATTATTAAACAAGCACTAGCTGTGCAGTGTTGTGATGAGTCAAGTTTTAACAGGAAGCAAGAGCTGCTTTTTTAAGCACTTGAAAGAGGGTAAAATGGAAGAATGAAATGATGATATTTTATTTCCAGTCTAGCCTACAGTAGTGACTTGACAGTGGGACCAGTGAACTCACTTAAAATTATTTTGAAGTTACCCTGAGGCAAAAAAATCATCAAGATGGAAGACCAGACCTAAAACATAAAACAAGCTTTTCAGCAACAGAGCCATCCTCCCCATTAATCACACCAGCTGAAAGACACGCTTCTGTCCCCCTAAACTCCCTTTAAAATTACTATTTATAGTATATGTCATACAGTCAGCCAGATCTACTAGATCTTTTTTTAGTATTTAATCATACAGATTATTTTCAACACACTACTGGATTTTCCACATTCAATTTCAGAAATATCACATAAAACACTACACTTCACCACAGCTTTAATAAAATTTTAAAATTTACATTCCTTGTAAGAGAACCAAGTGAAACAGTTACGGAAAGTCATCTTTCTAAATTAAAAATAAAGAAACAAGACAAAACTAAAAATAAAACAGAACAAAAACAAACAAACAAAAACGTGAAAAACAAAGCTATGCCAGAGGGTGGTAAATACTTCCCAAACCAAATTTCTAGCCATATTTTAAAGCATTAACACGTAGATTGTCACATTATGTACCGGTAATTGATAGGTAAAAATAGGGGTGAACAATTGAAACACCTAGTCCACTGAGCTTGCTGATTGGAGATGTTCAAATTCCTCTAAATCACGTCCTCAAGACTAAATAGAACTTGGAACATAAATACAATGCTCAGGACATGAAGGAATTGAAGCACTGGTTGATTCAGCCATTCTGTCTGACTGACTGACCTGCTAGGACCTCATGCTTCTGGCAACACTAATGTTGAAGATAATTTCTCTTGTGATATGCCTCCAAACCAGTCTTTAGAAATCTCTAACACCTATTAGTTGTTTTTTGGCCCATATGAGAAATCTGGTGTTTAGCCAGATGCACACTATCAAAATCGTGCCTGTGTAGTACAGGAGCTAAGAAAGTCCCATAGTAAGTGAAGCATAAAGAAGTGAAATCTCTTTTATCTCTAAATGTACTTCAGCTTGCCTTAAACCACTTCATAAATTGTAAATCCCTTCTGTATTGAATTGTAAGAGGCTATTTCTGCTTGGGATTTTGAAGATTTTGAAGATTTCGCAACAAAGGCATTTATAAGACAGTGCTACTTCAGTCTCAGCAGCACTCACCTGCTGTTTCACAACTTTCCAATAGCTACAGAAGTTCTTTATGACTTCTCTATAAAGTCACATTTTTTTTAATGAATAACTGTAAATCAGAAGTTATATCACTAATACAACTTCATATCGACTGGGCCTATTTCATCTTCCAGTTGTATTTACATAATTGATAGATCTCAGCCTTACTTAATATAAGATTTATTAAACCTTTAGAAATCAAAGCTTGAAACACACTAACTATATTTATCATAGTCTCATGAATATCTAGGGAGGGTTTATTTTTTTACTTTGCATTTGTATTTTTCTTTTTGTATGAATACCTGGATTTTACTCTTCCAGAAGAAACAAATATTGCTTTAATTGCACAAGTATCATCTAAAGGTTGCAAGTGTCCAGAGAGGCTATTCTACATCTCCATTCTTCAGTCAACAGTTTGGCTCTGCTCAGACAAGGCAGTTAGATGCAGGGATAACACTAAATACCTAAATAGGTCCATTGGACATTAGCAACTGTATAAATAAGAATGGAGTTCTTAGTAAACAGAAGATTTCCATCACAATTGCAAAGATATGTTGCAAATATTTGTTATGCTGGGGTTTTTTTCCTGCCTTATTATAGTGCTTCAGTATTTTTAAGGTTGTTGTAAGGCATTTCCCTGTGGTGGTGCATTTTGTTTGTATATATTTTATGTTCATCACTTGTTCTGTATGGTTGTTGTAATGGTTTGTTCTATGTAGCCGCCTGTTCCTCCCCATATGGTTTTATCCCAGTTACAGTTATCCGTCTGTCATACGCTATATAACCCTCTGGTCCTGTCTGTCACTCTGGGACCTCTTCCTGTGTCCAGAAAGTTCCAGGGAGAGCATCAAGTGATTGGACAAGATCCAGGCTTCCCCCTCCCATTATTTTCTGTATGGTTATTGCACCTGTCTATTGTATTATGAGCCACACCCTCACTGTACCCCACTGGCCCCTGGTTGAACCCTCCCCTGTGTACCACCCCGCTTTAAAGGTGCTGTATTGAGTTCCTCGTGGTCTCTCTGAGGCTGGTGCCCTGAGGTGAGGACTCCACGTCTGGAGCCCAAATAACCTCATGTTGGATTTACCCCTCGAGAGTCCCTCCTTTATTGTCCCTGCTATTGCCATGCTTCGCTCCTGTCAAGCCAAGGCCCACTGTGCTGCTGTGGTGCCAGCGCTGGCCGACATTGGCAATACAGGCATTGCCACAGGCTGGCACCCAATGTGGGGCTGTCAGAGAGCGATTCCTGACAGCGTGGCAGCATTGTGGCTGACACAGCTTGGCCCAGAGACTGTTGGACTGTGTGGAGTGGCTCCAGGGGTCGGTGGATTTATCCAGGACCTGAGAGAGCCATCGGCACACTGCGCACCACCAGTCGCAGCAGCCCTTATATGGTGCACTCCTGGTGGGTGAGGAAGGCAGCTCCTTTTGCACCCGGAGGAGTCTTTCTTGGCAGGAGAATCCCACCACTGGTGTTTTGTCTCCTTGCACTGGATTTTTGGTGAGTGAGTGTGACTCCACCTGGAGTCAGCACCTTTTGGGAAGGCTTTTTGTGAGTCTCAAGGCTGAGAGCCTTTTGAGAGCAGATTTGCTGAACTGTGCAGTCCTCAGGAGGAGAGGGGAGGGAAGACACCTTTCCCTTTTACCCTCTCTGGGAGGTTTTCTCCGGTTGCAATTTTCTTTTGCTTTGATTTTATGTGGTTTTTGGTTTGGGGTTCAGTAGCTTGGTTGTTTCTGAGTTTCAGCTACTGGTCCTTTTGGTTCTGTTAGTGAGTGACACCCCAGGGGCGTGGGTTTTCAGTGCCTGACATGGTTTTAAGTGTGTTTGAGAGTGCATTGTCTTTTGGTTTGAAGTTTCTGTTGTTGCAGTTGTGCTGTGGGTCAGTCAAACTGCAACATTGAGACAAAATGGGTGCACGGCTCTCAAATGCCCAGAAAGGATTTTTTTATCAAGTTATTGGAGTTTTAACTGTTGGTAATGTTAAGTTTTCAAAGGGAGATTTAAAAAGATTCATTTGGCTGCTCTTTCTCCACTTCCCTCACACATCCTCTGACCTCATCCGCAGCATTCCCTTTTGGAATGCTGTTTGTTCAAAATTTATCGATTTGTCTTGGTCAGGGGACACAAAGGTAGCAAAACTCACATTTTGGCCACAACAAATTAGAGATGCTCTCTTAAAAGCTAGAGGAGTGGAGAAAGGGCAGAGCTGCAGTTCTCCCAAGTTCAGTTGTAGTTCAAATTCCCCTTCTCCCTGCTCCAGTCCTAAACCCCCTCCTCCCCAGGCAGGCATCCTTAAGGGAGCAGCAGGGAAACAAGTACCCGTCAGCCCTGGCTCCCCTAGGACGCCAAAGTTTCCCCACCGGGCCTTGCAACACGTTGCCGGTCACATCAAATGTGTAGGGGGTTTGCAATTGGCATGTCAGTCCAAGAGCATGGTACAAATTGAGGGACCAAAAGGACAATTGGCAACCCTTTGTCCTTTTGTTTTGGATTATGAAGCACTCCTGTGTGGGAGAGACCTGATAGCCCACTGGGGGGTCACAATTGCTATACCAAACCCTCCCAAAAATTTTTGGACGGCGGCCAGTGAGGAGCGCCCCATCCAGAAGCTGAATTGGAAGACTAATGACCCAGTGTGGGTGGAGCAGTGGCCTCTATCAAGTCAAAAATTGAAGGCGCTCAATGAGCTTGTGGAGGAGCAGCCTAAAAAAGGCAACATTGAGGAGACCACTTCACCATGGAACTCCGCAGTGTTCATCATTCAGAAGTCGGATAAGACCAGGTGGTGCCTCCTCCATGACCTCCGAAAAATTAATGAAGTGTTAGAAGACATGGGTTCCCTCCAACCAGGAATGCCCTCCCCAGACATGCTCCCCCAAGACTGGAATTTGGCTGTAATAGATATCGAAGATTGTTTCTTCCAAATTCCCCTACACCCTGATGATGCCCTGCACTTTGCTTTCTCAGTCCCTACCATGAACTGAGAGGCCCTGCGGAAGAGATACCACTGGAGGGTTTTGCCCCAAGGCATGAAGAACAGCCCTGTCATCTGCCAGTGGTATGTCTCCTCCTTGCTGTCCTCTGTCCGTTTAGCTGCACACCAGACCATCATCCATCATTATATGGATGATGTACTCGTGTGTGCCCCAACCAACAACCTGTTGGCCCATGCGCTTGACCTGACAGTGACTGCACTGGTTGCTGCAGGGTTTGAACTGCAAGAGTCAAAGATTCAAAAGATGCCGCCGTGGAAGTACTTAGGGCATGAAATCAGCAAGTGGACCATTGTTCTGCAAAAATTGGCTATTAAAATCGAGACTCTTGTGGATGTCCATCAGCCTTGTGGGGCTTTAAACTGGGTGAGGCCTTGGCTGGGTCTGTCCACCGAAGACCTAGCCCCCCTTTTCAGTTTATTGAAATGGGGAGAGGGGCTGAGTTCCCCCAGGTCACTCACTCCAGATGCAAAGAAAGCCCTGGAAAGAGTTCAAGCAGTGATGTCCACCAGGCAGGCCAGCAGATGCAACCCTGACCTGCCATTCCATTTCATCATCCTGGGACAGTTACCACACCTCCATGGGGTGATGTTTCAGTGAGACAAAAAAATAGCCACCACTCCAAGGAAGGACCGAGGCAGAGAAGGTCCTCTTTTGATCATAGAGTGGGTCTTTCTCAGCCACCAATGGTCCAAAAGAATGATGCAGCTGCAAGAACTGATGGCGGATCTGATCCGGAAGGCCAGAGTCCGGATTAGAGAATTGGCCAGTTGTGACTTTGAGTACATTAACATGCCAATCAGGCTAAATTCAGGCCAAATTACTAAAGTGATGCTGGAACACTTGCTTCAGGAGAATGAAGCAATTTGCACTGGACAATTACTGAGGACAAATTTCTATTCATCAGCCTGCCCATAAAATTTTCAATCAGGACGCCCATTTCAAATTGGCTTTAGACAGTGTTCAGAGTAATAGGCCCCTTGATGCCTTGATCATTTTCACAGATGTGTCCGGAAGATCCCACGAGTCAGTAATGACTTGGAAGGATCCTCAAACTCAGCGGTGGGAGTCAGATGTTGCAGAGGTAGAGGGATCACCTCAAGTTGCTGAGCTGGCCACAATCATCAGGGCTTTCGAGAGACTCTCTGAATCCTTCAGTTTGGTTACTGATTCGGCCTATGTTGCTGGAGTAGTGTCCAGAGCAGAGAGATCCATTTTGAAAGGTGCCCAAGATCACATTGTTTGACCTGCTCTCGACATTGGTCAAGCTGATCTCCCACTGAGAGCAGCCGTTCTACGTGATGCACACAAGGTTGCACACAGATTTGCTGGGGTTCATCACAGAGGGGAACAGGAGAGCAGACACTCTCACTGCCCCTGCTGAGATGACTCTGCTGCCAAACATTTTCAGGCAAGCGAAGATCAGCCATGATCTCTTCCACCAGAATGCGTAAAGTCTGGTTTGATGTTTCTGCCTGACTCGAGACCAGGCCAAGGTGATTGTGGCCACCTGTCCCAACTGCCAGAGACATGCCCTCCCCACCATGAGTGCGGGAGTGAATCCCCAGGGTCTTAACAGCTGTGAGGTGTGGCAGACAGACTCATGCACTTCTCCCAATTTGGAAGGTTAAAGTACATGCATGTCTCAGTGGACACTTTCTCAGATCCTGTGTATGCCTCTTCCCACACAGGGGAGGAGTCTATTGATGCCATAAAGCACCTAATCCAGGCTTTCTCCTGCTTGGGCATCCCAAAGTCCTTGAAGACCAACAATGGCCCTGAGCAAAAGTCCAGGGAATTCTGCAGTTTCCTGCAGCAATGGGGTGTGGAACATAAAACAGGCATCCCCCACTCCCCAATAGGCCAGGTGATTGTGGAGAGGGCTTACTTAAACCTAAAAAGAGTCATTTGTCAGCAGCAGCAAGTTCTCAAAATTGAACCTCCCTCAGTGTGGATTGCCAGGGTGTTGCTCACCCTAAATTTCCTTAATTGTTCATTTGAGTCCTTAAATCCACCTATTATAAAGCACTTTGGAGGGAGCAGTCAACTGGTTCTCAAGAGAAGCCAAAGGTCCTCATCAAGGACCCCAGAGACCTTGGGAAGTACCTCATGATTTGGTCACCTGGGGAGGTGGGTACACCTGTGTCTCCACCCCCACCGGTTTACAGGGGATTCCCTCAAAGTGGGTGAGGCACTACATCTCCAAGGCCTCCGGAAAATAGGTGTCACAGGTGTCAGTGGCTTCCGGGAGAAGGAGGAAAAAGGAGACAGGTCTATGTGAAGATTCCCTTTCCCCATCTGACCCCTGACGAGTGGCTCTTTTCTAAGTATATTTTAAGTCTTCTTAGATTGGTGGAACTGTCCCAGCCCAAAAATGAAGACCCCTTGAGCAGCGCGCCTCTTTCAAGCTGCACTGATCGCCAGTCTCCTGCAGCTCACATTTTGTGTGGATTGTCCCTCAGCCAAAGGCCAACGTGTGGAAGACCCTTGCCAAGGCCATGGGGCAAGACCATATGTGCCTGTCCTCGGCCTCTGCCCAAGACCCTATGTCATTGTGCCTCGTGGGGATCCCTTTCCAGGAAGGAGAGCTTCCCCACGCTCTCCTTCAATTACATAATCACTATAACAGTAAGGCCCCTGGTCGTGTCACCCGTGCCCCCGTCCGTTCTCCCATGTATCGTCCCTCTGGAAATTTCATTAAGACTGGTCTTTACTGGAAAATTACCCTCCCTGTAACCAACCCCCTGCTCCTTTGGTGTGATTGGGTGTCAGGTTTGAGTCCAGCCTCCGAGAAGCTACAGGAGCTGGAACTCCTGGACTCCTCACAAGCCTTCTTTTGTGTTCAGTTTTTTTTTACCCCGCCCAAAGGCCAGGAAAGATTCTTCACCCCTGTTTATCAATTTAAAAGTGTCTATACTACCAGAGCGTGGTGTGACAGGATTGCCCACATGAAAATGACATTAACCTTTGATTATAAACCCCTTTCCCTCCCCAAGGGTGTTTGTGGTGACCAGGCATCCCCTCTCATTTGACCAGAGGTCCTTGTACAATCGGTAAGTTGGGGCTGTTTACCCCCAATAAAACCCAAATTATGGATTTGATTTACAAAAATACCTCTAAGCCTGCAACAGTCCAAAAAAGGGACTTGGCAAGTCTCAACCCGGACTGCAGTTTGGATATTATCTACTGGTCCAGGGCCAAAGCCACGGCTGTTACAGTTTTCTTGTCCTGGATCTCGGTGGCCAAAGCAATGGGTGAATTAGGCCGATTGGAGTGCTGGGTGGCTAAACAAGCCAATTTGACCTCCAACACCTTATCGGACCTTCTGTCACATGAGGAGATAACGAGGCAGGCAACACTCCAGAACAGGGCGGCAGTGGACTATCTGCTGCTATTACACCAGCGCTCGTGTGAGGAGTTTGAAGACCTCTGTTGTTTTAATTTGTTATCCAAAGCTGACATCCAAAAGTCAATCAACAAAATCAAAGACATGGGTGGCACCATAAAAAAAGAAACAGGAGGCTGGTTTGACCAAATCTTCAGCAAATGGAGTCTCTCAAGTTGGGCTGGGTCGATCGTTAAAACTGGATTATTGATTTTATTCATAATAATTATTATTTTGATTGTTTTTGGACTTATTAAAAGACTTAGATACAGACTGCTTTCTACTTCCACCACACCCCCTGACACCAACCATATTGTGATCCCCTCAGCGCCTGAAGAAATTATAGACATGGACAAAGAAATACATGCCTCCGAAGAGCCTGAGGATCCGGAAAATTTTCTTCCCAAGGAGGATGGACAATGGCCTAACCCCTTCAAGGACTGGCCCATGAATCAACCATGGTTTGGGGCCTATACCCTGACTCGGAGTATCTGGCCCCTCAGATGCAGTTTTCCTCATTTTAATTACCAAAATACTCATAAGAACACTGCTGAGCTTGAAATTAACCTTTGCAGCCTGACCAGAAATGTAATGTCCTTAGTATTTTCTGCACTCAATACAGTTCTCTAGTCCCATCTGTGCCTTTCTTTGTCATGAAATACACATAATTTTCTCTCCATTTGTTATGCAGGTTGCATTTTTCTGACAATCCACTAGATGACTTGGTGTCAAAATGCTATCACCCATTTATAAAGGCAACAGGTCAATCTTCCCTGCTCAGAAATTACTTTTTCCAAGTCTCTGGGGAATCTCTGTAAAAAAAGCCCAGCAAGAAAGAAAGAGCTTTGTTCAAGTTGTCTTTCTCTCAGTGTTCACAATTATTTTGGTTCTGGTTTCAACTGTACCTGAAAAGCTTCTCAAGATCTTTTGACAACATGTGCAGCAAGGACCACATGAAGTGGGGAGAAATTGTCATGTATTTTATTTAAGACACAAAGCCATTAAAAAATAGGTTTCCTATCATAATGACCAACAGATAAGATCTCAAAGAGATTGACTAACAGCTTCAATTCATAACTGGATGCAGCACTCATACCATGAGACCAATATAATATGCACATTTTAGTCCTAGTTTTAGCATCTGTCCTGGTTTTGACTGGAATAGATTTAATTTCTCTTCAGTCACTATTACAATGCTGTGTTTTGGATTCAGAATGAGAATAATGTTCATAGCACACTGGTGTTTTGAGTTTTGCTAAGTTGTGTTTATCCTGAATCAAATAATTATATTTTTTTCTTGTCTTGTGGTCTGCCAGTGAAAAAGGATGCAAAAGATACTGGGAATGAGCACAGCTAGGACAGGCGACCTGAACTGACTGAAGGCATATTCCTAACCACAGGATGTTATGCCCAGTACATAAACTGGGGGCTGTTACCTGGAAGAGGAGCCTGATCTGAGTTTTTGAAGTGAGGTCTGTATTGTACATCACTTATTTGGGGCTCTTTTCTGTTCCCTTTTTATTATCATTAGTATTATTCTTTACTGTTACTGTTTTACTTTGTTTTTAATTATTCAATAGTTTGTATCTCAACCTACAAGTGTTATTTTTATTCTTTTTTCAATTCCACTGGGATTTAGGGGAGGAAGGGAGAGTTAAGAAAGCAGTTTCATAGTATTTCCTCTCCAGCTAGGTTTAAACCACAATGGCATCCCACCTAGAGAAAGATGCAAGCACTGACATATGAAAATTACATATGGATTAGAAAAGTTTGTAATGCCATAACTTCATATCCTTCTCCTTCTTTTGTTTCCTCTCTCTCTCTCCACTATATATTTAGATATATAGCATGGAAATAAAATGATGTATGTAGATGGACACAAATATATGTGTGCACACAAAAATGTACCTGCAAGAAAATAGGCCTGGTGAAAAATCCGGAGTCCATCACTAGTTTTATTTGTTTTGTTCTTATGTCTGCCTTACTTGGGAAAGTGATTAAAGTAAATGTGACCACTCAGAAGTAAGGCACAGAAAGCATTGCCTTGAGTCAAAGATCATAAAATTAGAGCTGTGCATGCTTCTCTAGACATTTCTACCAATCTAATTCATTATACTGGTATACTGACCTACTGGTATGTCCTCAGCATTTTTCTGTAGAAAACTAGACTCTATGGACTGCACAGCCTGGACTGCACTGGTCTGAAAGGGCTTTGTCTTTTGCATAATAAATAATGGAAAAGCTTAACTTCTCACATAGGAAAATGCAATACATGTAGAAGTATGTAAAGCATGTTGAAACCATAAAAGTAGCCATTTTCTGTTGGAATGCATATCTGATAAAACAGAACCAGGAGACAAGAGCAAGGAATGGAGATTTTTATTTTCATGTTAACAAACTGCAGTGTGATTGTATTTAGAAGAAGTAAATCATCTGTTCAGACTTTTCATTGACTGTTCAGGGTAATCTGATTTGGATGTGAATTCCCTGCAATCACAGACTTTGTACTGGTCTGAGACATGTACGCTTATGAATGCTAGGCAACACAAGAATAATTTAAAAGGGAACTACCTTCAAACAGTTGCTGAATTAACTTGATAACCCCTCAAAAACAGCAATGAGTGTAGCTAATGTGGCAGTAAAATGTGTGAAAGTAATATATGTGATCTATGAATATGCAGATTATGGACTTTGTTAGTCTAGATACCTCAGCAGCACAAGAAAAGTATGCTTCTTTTATCTTCACTGTTACTCAATGACTCCAAAAAATGAACCTAAGGCTCTAGCTAGTAAGAAAGAGTATGTCCTGCTCTTCATGCACTGTCTTGGTACTTCCTAGCATTTAATGGAAAACCTGCAAAGGAAACAGGTGTTGTACTGATCTTCAAGAAGGTTGAATGAGGATAATTACCTCAAGCAGCTCAAATCCTGTCACTGTGGCAAACTGGGAGCTCTTCGCTTACAGATATATGTTCGATCAAACAAACAATTTCTTCAATGCAGCAAATGCAAACCGTAAGAGAGGGGATCTTTTCCTCCATTTCCTCAATAAGTCACACAGAGTTGTATGGCTGTCTACTGAGTGACCTGTTTTTGTCTAATGTAGCTGTTCAGGTACTTAAGAAGCCCACAGATGTGTGGTTTTGAACAGTATTGTTGTGCTGGAGAGTGCCAGCCATTGGTGTCTGTGAGCCTGCTACAGCCCTGCCCTCACCCGAACCACTTCACTATCCAAAGCCTGCTATATTCTACAGCTGTGGCAGATTTGCTATGCTAGATGCATACTGACTGCCCAGGGGCACTCAAGGGATTAATGAGTAGTTTTGTAGTCAGCCCAACCCAAGAATCCCATGAATAATCAATGGTACTTGAGGCTCTTCGGGTAATTGAATTGCAAACCAAGTAATAACTAGAGATGTATCAGCAGCAGAATTATGCTTATGCCTGCCTCTAAATGTACAGACTAATGAGAAAAACTACTGATTGTGAGGATTATTTATCTACTTCTATACCTATATTAAAAAAGGAGTCTCTATAAATTTTTGAATCTGATTGATGTTCATCCTCTCTGAGTCACCCTTTAATTGTGTGCCTAAACTATGTGATTCTAGTACACCCAGTGGCAAGATTAAGAAAGGGGTAGAACACAGTAAAATTATACATATATTTTAAAGGTGGAAGAAAAATTTAACACAAGAAAAATGATTTTAATGAGTTGGTCATGGACAAACGGGTTACAGCACCACATGACTAAATGTTTCTCTGTAGAATGATCTCTAATTTTAGTAAGTTCTGTGGACACAGAAAAGCAGTACCACATGCAATCTCAGATTCCTTTTCTTTGTAAAATATTATATTAAAGCATAAGTGAATTTTTAAAATATCAAATAATATTTGATTACTAAGAAGTACTTTCTAATGCATAACTAAAATCAGTATGGAGAATATTTTTTTTCCTCTGTGATCAATGACATCAAGAGAACAAGCAGTTAAATCAACAGGCACAAACAAGAGGGAAGAAGAATATTAGTCATAATTTTATGCATATTTAACTACTGAAGTAGCCAGGGTGGTTTATGCAAAAGTTAAGGAATTGTTACATCTCTGAAAAGTAGACATAGCCAAAATTTTACTAGAGACCTTGCCATGTTTCTCTCTAATGGCAACACATTTGTCTTATGGTGACTAATTTTCCTCTCGATTATTTTCAGAAGCAAAAACTGGTGTTAATTTTTAACCATTAACAAGTGGTGTCTTCCAACCCCATTTTTCCAGTGGTTTGTAGGCATTCCCTGACATGGGATTCTCCCTTTGATGAGGCAAAGCAACAGCCATTTGTGACTTAAGCAAGCAGCTGCCGCACTGTAGGGGAACAGAACATGATAGCACAAGAGACACAAAGAAGTGAAAATGCATCCATTTTCCTGCTGGATTTGTCACAAAGATTATTTCTGTGATATCATTACAAAATTTCTGTTGCTCTTCAGAATATTCCTGCTTGGTCAACTGCTGCTTCGACACTTTGTCAGGCTACACCACAGCTGAAGAGATGGGTGTCTCAGAGGAGGTGCCAGAGTGGAATAAGAACCATAATTGTCTTTACCCATCATTCAAGTCAATTACTAGTTGTGCTTACAAAGCAAAATTAATGGCCTCATTGAAGAATTCACCTTAGCGGACATCAACAGAAAAGCTGATGTCTTCAGTTACTTGTAATAGCAAGTATTAAAAGGGTACCTCCTCATCCATCTGCCTGAAGAGGGCCTTTTCCCTATCTGCTCCTATGTACTGCTACTCCAGCTACTAGGATGCATTTCTGTTTTTTGTAATTCACTCCTTTAGTCAGGCAAGGTTTCTTCTCACTCCTTCAGAGATAGCACTTATCCACCATATTTCAGAAAAAGCTCTAAGAAACAATATTCAACATTATTCACATTATTACATTGCAACATTATTTCATAATACAAGATCTGTCTTCCACAATTTTTCTTTTAAAAGTTCAAGACTTCTACCTACAGCTTCCCCCCCTCTCATTCTCTCCTTGTACGTTTCATTCCTCAAAACGATTTCAAATGAATTGACTATACATAAACCCCTTGTTGTACCAAACTTAGAGCCTCTGGTCACATCAGCACTTCTGTATTCCTCTCCTGCTTTTCTCACACTCTGTAATATAGCCCATAAAAAGCATAAAATGGTAATTTTCCCTTTCTAAGACAGTAACTATATTCAAGTGGTTCCTTGTTCAAATCTCTTTGTACAGGCTTTTCTTCACAGTTTCTCTGGTTTAATTTTTTCAAATGTTCTCTAAATAATATTTTTGTCCTGTACGTGTATCTGATAACACAATATAGGATTATCTAGAGTGTAACATAGGAAATTGAGCTTCCTAACTCTACCTTCTTCCTTAATAATATAAATTTAATAAATGCTGAACCATAGCTAAGACTTTCATACGAAATCAGAGAATAATATTAAAAAAAATCATGGTCTTCTTTAGCATCAGCTGAATGCTGAAGACACCTTCTGGTTTTACTAGAAAATTCCCAGATTAAAGCTTCTGTAAACACACACACACACGCACATGCAC